>NC_079159.1:5669200-5976100 GCF_947563725.1 Argiope bruennichi | reverse complement strand
TGCCCCCTACAGATGATGAGACCTGCATCTTAAGGGAGAGATTGTGCCACGGTCCTTACGATTCTACTTTAGTTTCTGCCAATGCTGTAGCGATTTCCGGTCATTCAGATTTTTCCGTGCTTTTCGGGTGGGTCGGAGTAATAAGTTCCCAATAACTCTGAATATTGTATATTCAATTAATTTAATATATGCAAACTCTTATTAATAGTGTAATAGAAAGTAAGTAATAATATGACACTGAATAAGCAAATAAGCCAAAATGTAATTTTTTTTCACTCGTGGAAGCAGGTTTATCATTAAGAGAAAATGAAAGCCTTTTATAACTTGTAGCATTATAAACACGCTTCATACATTTCGACAAGGGGGAAAAAAATCAGAGATTTCTTTTTTTTTTTCTTGTGGTTGGCATCGAAAAAAATGCGTCGTCTTCTTTCTTTTATTCGAAATGTTTTTCCTGAGAATCTGTTTACTTTAGCAGGATCCATTGACATTTTGTAACCCTCATCTGCAGATTTGTGCCTTGTCACGCTAGCTTACTTCGCTTGACAATAAAATCCATCTAAAAGCAGAGACATACACTCGAGGGAATTTTATGGACTTCACATTGAAAAATCTTGACTAAATTTGAGGAAAAGTCAGGCAAGTCTTGATTTATTGCCCGGTCGGGATCGGACTTTTTACTAGCAGCTTAAAGGAGGCGTTGTTTTCCCAATATAAAAACGAATTCTTCTTCTTTTTATTTTGGCTAAAATATTTTGTTTGGGCTGACCCTTTAGAAAAACTGCTGAATTTGTACTGCTGCAAAAACACACATTTTTTTATTGTTTCGTTCGACAATTTTATTTTTCTGTTATTCAAACTAAATGACCTGATATTTTCAAAAGGATTTCTAGAGAGTTTTTTTGCAGTGAATGTGAAAGACTTTTTATTAAGTAATGTACATCCCAAAGTAAAGTAATAAGGGATATAGTAATATTTCAGTACCATGTAATCATTTAAAGTAACGCTTTTCTTAATTTATTTGTATCATCAAATTATTATTCTAAAATTTAAATTCTCTTTTTAATTTTTAATGTTATCGGTTTCATTATTATGATAGCCTCTTTCTAATTTGAAGAAATTCTTAAAATACTGAAAATATATTGTGTAACACAACTCTTTTTTTTGTAATAAAATGCAACTCTTTTCCATTGTTTCATCAGTTTGTTGCTACATCGTTTCTTCCTTTATTTGAAATTAAGGATATACCAGACTTTGCTCGATATTAGAATCCTTTCATGTATGATATTTTTATTGTAGAAACTATGGGTGTATAAAATATTATACAATAGACAATCTTGCTCTTTAGGCATTCTTACCCCTTATAATGCAGAATAGACATTCATAATCTATAAACATTCTTATCCCTTTTAATGTGGAATAGACATTCTTACTCTTTAGACATACTTATCCCTTATAATGCAGAATAGACATTCTTACTCTTTAGGCATTCTTACCCCTTATAATGTAGAATAGACATTCTTAATCTATAAACATTCTTATCCCTTATAATGTGGAATAGACATTCTTACTCTTTAGACATACTTATTCCTTATAATGTAGAATATACATTCTTACCCTTATAATGTAGAATAAACATTTTTATCCTTTTCAAGGCATGTGTATTAAAATAAAATAGAATTTTAAAAAAATACTGAAATATTAAATGTGACAGAGTAGTCCAAAGATTTAATAATGTTCAATAAAGCAGCATCTATAAACTTCCTTATTTCATAATCATTTAAAGAATTGATAACAACTAAGAGAAAAATGCACAAAAGTGAACCTGGTATCGTTAGAAAGATAAAACATTTAACTTTAAGATGGTATAATTTTTTTGAATAATTTCTACAGAAATTTACAGAAAGTGACATTATTGAGATAAAATAAATTTTAAATTTTAAGAAGCTTTAAAATGATTTCTTTTGGAATAATTTCTTTTAACGTTACAGCTGAGAAAAATAGAAATTTTGAATAATTTCTAATGAACTGAATTTTTGATTAAATTTTCAAGTAACTTTGAAAAGTTTACAATATTTTTGTTCTTGTTTTAAGTAATAAGCTTTTGAAGTTTGGTTGAAAGAATGAAATTGTTTGGGAGGAAATATATAACATACATGAACATGCATATAAAATAACCACAGTGACTTTTATTTATGTTAATATTAAAGCACGATCTGTTGAGTTTTTTTACATTAAAAGAAATGCATTTGTAACGTTCAATTTTTCTTTTTTTTGTTAGAAGAATTCAAATTTGAATTTCTTATATCTGTCTTTTCACCTGGCACAAAATAATCGTTTATGCTTAATAATATGAATAATTAGCTAAATAATATAAGATTATGGTATATGGTATTGGAATTATAAAAGTCCAAAATGATATATTACCATTCAATGGCACATCTTTTAGAGAGGGCTTCACCCTAAATCTTTTTATTACATGGAAGTAAATATTATATGACCTTTATCTTTCCAAAACTGTATGTCGTGACAAGATCTTCAATGAAGCACAATCTTTTCACATTTTGCAGAAACGGGATCTGGCCTTATACTCTCATTAAACCATACATTAGAAATATTTCTTTTTGTAAAATAAAATTCAATAATGAATGTGTTTTTTTCCTCTTCAAAGGCGTTTTGGTCCATTTGGTCTTTGAGTAAATGTGGCAAGGATGATAGATACATTCGTTTCTAAAAATGGTTCTTCATGTTGAAAGACTTTAGAACCCTATTTTAAATGATAAAGTGTATATTTTTAGAAGCATAAAAAATTCTTGAGAAACTATTCCTTATAAAACGCAATAGGGACTCTTCAACTTTAATATGATGAAGGAAATCATAATGGCATTTTGGAAAATTTCCCAGTATCTAATTCAATCGGAGTGCACTATTTATACAATTTTAAATCATTATATTATTATTTTAAATTTGTGAAGGCCGGATAAAACATCCAAGCGGAATTTATTTTCTCGGTAGATAATTTCTTTCTAACTTTCCAGATAGAATAAAAATATCCAGATAGATGATTATCAAATTGAAGTAGACAATGATGGCTAACATTTTGAAAATGTTTTATTTTACTTAAACAAATAAATTTGGCAATGTATGCAGTATATTCTACATGAAAATATAATATGCTTTATTATGGTGATTTTTGGTTCTATATAAAATTGAAATATTGTTCATTGTTCTCCCTCATGCTTTATGGCCTTCTGAAGTTTCTATAGTTATCTAGGAAATACGTAAATTAACTCTAGATAGTTTAAGAAGTATTAAAAAATGCAATTTAATTAATAAAATTAGGCAAGTAAAAATAAACAACATAAAAGTTATTTGGAATCCATTTCTTAACTGAAAAATTAATTAGAAATGAACCGAAGAAGTGACAAATTCACTAAAAACGTTAGAAAGGTGAGTGAAAATATCATGGAAAGATGAGTCTCGAATTCTCCTCATCGTGGGGTGCTACAAATAAGTAAAAAAAAATCTTGCTAGTTAAGTGGAGGAGTCACACTTTCCAGTGGATGTAACAGTGTTAAGGAATTGAATTACCTTTGCTCGACTGCTGAAACATACTTTCTACTGAAGAGGTTGAGCCGATGCCATTGATACCCAATCTTATTTTCTCGCCCGATGGTATCCTTTCAATTAAGATTGGATTCCTAGGCATGGCAGCGTTGACTCCTTTGTAGTTGTGGTAGTTTCAAAGACTAAAAGACTGAGAACTGAGTTTAAACATTTTCTCAAGGCAAGATGTTTCCCCAATAAAAATATTCCACCTTTTTCTGTTTTTCGTGTATCTGACTCTGATCTAATCGGGAATTATTTCTTTTCAACACATAGCAGTAAATTTTAATTATGGGTGCTTTGTGTGCTTCATCAACACTACCAAAATCCTCTCTTCCAAAATCTTCTTTCCGATGGAACTAATAGAAATGAAATTCCCGTTTCGAGCTGTATGAATGAAACAGAAATGAATTGCTTGCTGAAGGGTCTGAGAATTGATTGAAAACTTTATTCTGTCGGTGCACGAAATCTACGCCTTAAGTAATTTTTCGCACTGTTCGCAATTCATTAGAGCAAACGGAAATTTAATTAAGATGGACTTCTTTCAGCAGTTAAATAAGTTCAAAGTATTATGAATGTTCGAAATGTAGCATTGATCAGACCAGAAAAGGGCTTGGGAGAATGAGAAAGAAATCAACTAAATGCTTCTTTTGACGACAAGTTTTCAAAAGAAAAAAATGTATTCAGAACATTATACAGCACATCCTGGATTAGTTAAGACATCACCTTAGTTTAAACAGTGAGAACTTCTAAGTAGAGATATCAATTACTGCCAGTGGTTTATCAACTCATTCTTTTACTCAAATAAATCAAAATTATTAAACAAATAATTAGCAACTATTGATTAAAGAAGTGGACGACAAGTGGTCATCAATAATTAAGGAAATCATTTTGTTTTTCACTTTACTTTATATTTACATTTTTACCATTTTTCATTTTTTTTTCTCATTTTCTAAGCCTTTTTTCTTATGATTTATTTCCGAGGACGTAAATGTAAATGCTCCGGTTAGCAATCCTTAAATTTGCCCTTTAATGGCTTTTTTTCTTCTAACATATGGGTTATTTCGTGACTGCCCATCTTTTCACGACAGGCGTTGGTTTGGGAGGGATTTGGATTTTACATGTATATAAAAATAAATGAAAATGAAATGTATGTACCATATAATGATTATCAATTTTCATGTTTTTTCAACAATTTCTCATTATTTTTTTCATTGTATTCATACAAAACAGCGATATAGAATTATTCAGTAGTTGATTTAGAGAATTTGCAGTCCTAGACAGTATATTATATAAATCCTCTTGTTTTAATGGATTACTCTCTTTAGCTTCGTATTTAAATATATTTTAGACTGAATAAAATGTTTATATTGTCCTATTAATTTATAATGCATACTTTTGTATTTTTACAAATTTATTTATTTGGTAATTTTTGACATTTTTCTGAATCCCCCCCCCTCCCTTCTCAGCCAAGCACGCTTAGGCAGTTGCCTGACACTGAGGTGAAAGGAACTCGATACTTTGAAATTTTACGATTTTCCAGTATTGGTAAATCATAAGGATGTTGTTTTATAATCTGATAGTGAAATGCCCCACACGTCTTTAGTCATTCATCAAAAATTTATTGGAGCTTGGTTGGGGTGGGTGGTAACTTTTACTATATAGCCAACCTTGCACATTCAGATTTTCATTTATTTCGTTTAATACAGAACTATTTAAATGGTAAAAATTTTAAAGACGCTGATGTTGAAAAATCTCATTTAATTCAGTTCTTCGAACAAGGAATCATGACACTTTTTGAAAGATTGCAATAGCTTAACGACAAAAGCGGATAGCACTCAATTTAATAAAGTTATATTTCGAAGTAAACATTTTGCTTTGACTTCTTATTTAAAGCCTTTTAATCATTTAGTTTTCAACCCAGAGTCTTCCGGAAGTGCGTGACATTACATCGAATTCTATAGAAGAACCCTCGGATCTCGGATCCTAAAAGATCTTCCAGCTAAACAACCCCTCTTAGCCTCCCCTCTTTTCTTTGCCTCACTCTCTTCTGAAAACTGTTCACGCAATGAAGAAAATACAAAAGCATGCTAAATATCACAGGAGAATAAGACTGAATCCCCATATCCAGATAACTTAGAGGGCGTTATTTTGTATGCATCTTTCTATTGGATTTCAGGGCTATTCACTTAAATTTAGGACTGATTATGGAAAGCATTCAATTGTTAAAGAATGCTTGTGAGAATTGCGAATTTTATATGGTAGTAGTTAACAACAGCAGGGTGAACCATAGTTGATTATACTTTTTTTCAGTGACAACATCCACACATTTAAATCCATTGATTAAAAAGATTTTCCGTCATAAAAGCATTTTGTGAGCCTATTTTATCTGCTTAAATTAATTTTATTTTCTAACTTAATGAATTATGGTATAAAAATATGAAATTTGAAAGAACACCTTCTCAAGCTCTGATAGATAAACAGTTCACAAAAATATTTTTTCAGATCTTCCTTGTATATCTTTTTCTTGCACCATGAGATCTGTTCCTTTGCAGTCATTTTTTACTTACAAAAGAAATTTTTATAGTTTTTCAAATCCATGAAAAGAGCATCCTGAAAGGAGGATTGATGCGCACTTATTTCATACAGAATAGTAAACTCGCGACTTTTACCATTTCATTCAAGAAAATGAGATATCGCTAGAAAAAAGAACAATAAAACGCCTTTTTTATATAGATTAAAGACTAGTAGAACTCCGTTTATTCCGTTCTTCAGGTACAGATTTTTTTAAAGTCTCTTTCCCGCTAGAAAGACTTTTTGTTTATTTTTGGCGGCTTTCTTTTGGAGAAAGAAATAAATCAAATAAAAGGATTAATTTAATACCCTTTTTTAAGTTAAAGCACGAAATGAATACGAGAAAAAGAAATAAATAAATGCAAACATCTTAGTGTAGTAAATGCGATTCTAAATTTTTAAGCCAATAAAAATATTTAAACGGATTTTGTTATGATATATTTCATGTTTCAAATGAGGGACTGAATTTTTTAAATGTGAATTATCGTCTAGAGAATTAAGGGCTTTTGAAAAAAAAAATGTGTTTCTTTTTGAAATAAATTACTTTTTTTTTTGTAAAGGACTATTTTCTACTAGCGTATGTGATTTAATTCTTAAAGACTGTAGATTTTAATACTCTGTTTTTTTCTGATAACTGAAAAGTTTTCTGCCAATTAAAAGGTAATGAATATTTAAAAGTAATGGAAAAAAATCGTTTGCTAATTTTTTTTCATGAGATATTTAATTTTTAAATTATTATTATTAGTTGATTATTTCATTGGTTTCGTTTTATCAACTTACAACTTATCTGTATTTTATTTTTAAAGTGAGTATTAAGACATTTAAAATAATTTTTTTTGTCAATCAAAAGGAATGTTTGGTTATTTTTGAATTAAAATTAACCTCGAAAATTTATACCTGTTAAAAGTACCTTAGAAACTTGGATAATTCATGATGTTATGGAAACAGCAGCATTATTTTATTCCTTTTTTTTTTTGAAAATTTAGCTTTATTTTAATTGTGATTATACATATGACCCTTTTTAATAGATTCGAGTCCAATGACATAATAGCATTATTAAAAATGTAATTCTCTGATTCATCTATCCTCTAACTTTCATGATACTTTAATTTTATTCCATTATTCGTCGTATAAACTACACAGATATTAAATACAATCCATCTTCCTCAGCAATGAACAATGAAAGAAAATCATATGATTAAATATTTGATGAAATAATAAAAATAATTTTAAGAAATGAGTGATGAAATTTGACATGCGACATTTTAACCAAATGTGCAGATTTTTTTCAAGAGTTGGACAACATTCGCCGGGGGGGAATCCATACATTCTCTTTCCATATTCATGTGGGCATAACTCAACCAGCGGAAGTGATCGCTCCAATTCTTTTTCGTATGTTTTCTAATAAAAGTTTTATCCTTCAGCCCCCTACCCCACAACCCCGTAAAAAAATAATGGACATTGGGTAGAGAATGCCTTGCATGGCACTGGCGTACGATAGTTACTAATATTAACCTGTGTCTTAAATTTGAGCATTTTACTGAATGGATAAATCGCGTCATCCTCGATGTTTTATTTGGCGATTAACCATGTCTGCAGCCAATAATATCCGAACTTACAATTTGTCTTTTAGATGTAAAAGGTTTTTAGTAAATAAACATAGTCATTTTTTTCAGCAACTGATTGAAACCAAAATCTGACACAGAGTAACAATTGCAGTCAATTGCACATATCTAATTTTATATATTTAAGCCATTACATTTTTTTTTGTCTATCGCATTTGCATTCTTCTGAAAGTACCGACTAAGGGATGTTCAAATCCTTATTGAATTTGATTCAAAATTTGATAGGTGTTAAGGACAGGTATGAATGTTTCATATGTGTACCGAATTTTATCCATCTTGCTCTCTTTGTTTTATAATTATCTGTTAGAAGAAGTAGACAGACTGCACGGACATTGCTCAAAATTTGATAGAAATCTGCAAATGTGGTGAAAAGACCCTATACCAAAAGTCATCCATCTAGCTCAAAGCATTTATGAGTTATCTTTGAAATATACAGACATACATTTTCCAAAAATAGGTTTTTCAAACTCAAGGAAGTCTAAAGTGGGGAGATTCGTCAAAATATAGAGCTCGAATTTTTTACTATTACTACACTTTCTCTAAACGACGTGTACCAGAAATTAAAAATACAAGAATCTATATAATAGAAATCTAGCAAATAGATTGATCAGTGAAATGACAGATTTATATACCGTTTTGATTTCCATTTATCCAAGAATGGATCGTCTATTGATTTTTACATAGTTGGTTAAATAGTTTTTTAAGATTTCACATGTAAAATGTAATAAAAACGTGATACTGTTATTTATTTATTTTTTATTCACAATAAACCCCTTCCGTTCTTGAAGACATCTAACAATCATTTGAATGAGTGTGTCAGCTCATTTTTTGGAACGACCGTCTATAAACACATGCCGAAATATCATAAAAAACATCTTTATAAATTCATTTAATATTTTTGAATTAATTGGTAGTCATAGGAATTGGCTCTGTCAAGAAAGTAAGGTGAATGATTTTGTTCACTGACGGTATTCGTTTCACCAAAGATTTGAGACGCGAATGGTGACTGAATGTAATATTATAAATCCTAAATTATTTTTGGTCCAATACTCTAGAGGTAGGGAATGAATTTGGCCATCGAATGCTTACACAAAAATCATATCTTTCAGTTCATTGCTTTTTGTCCAGGGCAAATTCTTGGTGGATAATGGCTTTACTATAGAAGAATGTAATTAGTTTTGATTGAGTGGCCTTTTTTGTCAATTTGTTTTAGAATCATGCTGGAAACATCATGCTTCATTAGTTGTAATTTAAGAAATTTGGATGATTTCCAGCGGTCGGAAGGATTTCTCTGCAATAAACTCTTTTTGGCTTTTATTCATTAGTTAAAATATGTGGGGAAAAGTTATCACATATTTTTGTTTTACCCAAATTTTCATATCGGATGGTTAGGGTTGTTATAATTATTTTTTTTATTACCGTTGATGTTTAAAGATTCTCCCATCATTATCAGTGATGGATGGCGACTTTCATTTTAGGAAATTAGGCAGCACTTGCTATTTCTTGGTATTCTTATCATTTTCCAACATGCAATTTTCATCCAAAAAAATTGAATCATAGGAAAACGAATTCAGCATAAACTTATTTCACGAAATGCAGCATTGAAGAGGGATTTTCTCCAAGTTTTACATTTTACATATTAAATGACTAAAACGTATGCAACGTAACGTATTAAACAACTATTTATTCCGCGAAAAATACGAAGCAGAAGAGCCCCAAAATAAAATAGAAGTTTACACAAAGAACTACACTTATGGATAATAACCACGCAAGCAGACAACAAATCGTTAAATAGAAAACTGTTCAATTCAAACAACTAGAGAGCTTACTCTGCGATCAATAATCCAAAAAGAAAATTCTCTGGAATCTTACGCGCCTGCATCTATTTCGTTGCATAATATTACAGGGTAATGAATTTCCTAGAATGATCTTCCGATTTCAATTCTTAATAAAATTCTTCTATTTCCTAGAAAAGCATTTTTTAGGGGCAAATGTATTGTAAGGTTGCCAGATTTATCACCAAGGTCGGGGTTATTGATCTGCGTCCATTCAGCATTCATTAAAAATATCTGTAAATCTTTCTTTATGATGAGACTATCTGTGCCTCCCTGCACTGACAGTCTTGTGAAGATTAGTCAGATAATCTACGGATCATAGTCAGATAGTCTAGGAGAGATTCGTATATTATCTAATGAATACCATATCATCTGAATTAGTTTTGCAGTCTCAGAAATTTCGGCAATGCACCAACAAATGATCGAGGCAAATCACACCTGCGCTACTGCACCGACAATGTTATCGCAAGCTGAGCAATCTTAAAACTGCTTTGACACATTTTTTGTGTGCACTGCCAGTATTCAAGCCTGATTTCTCCAAAAACATAACAAATTAGACAAAAGAATAAGCGATTTTATCACGATCATTTCTGATCTGAGCCAAGTTTTGGATCCGATGGTAAAAAGAATATGCAAGATCTTTATTCAGTTTTTTTTCTCTGCATTACGAAACCCAAACATGTCATATGTTATTAGTATAAAAGAAAATCGAAGAATCTCGTTCACTTTGTTTTCGAAGTATTTTTGTATTCTAATTTGGATTGATCGTTTGTTTTTATCGAATGTCGATGTAACAGGGTTCTTCTGTGAAGAGACAAAAACAGTTTCTTCAATACTCATTAATGCTGTATTTTCATATGGCGGACCATCATATACTTCTGTTTTTTTCCCATCAGAAAACTGATTGTCTGTGAGAGGTGTCACAACCTCCTGATGCATTAGTAGATCCATCAAAATGTATCTTAATGATAACGAGTACGTATGTCTTGCTTGACAATACACAGTGATAGACACTAACACAAAGGACGAAAGATGGATGTATTATTTCCCAAATAATCGTTAGCAGATAATAAAAAAAAAGAAAACCTTCAATAGAAAAAAAAAACATTCAGAGCAAAAAAGTTTATTGGCGTAATTTAGATAAAAGAGTGCTTTACTGATTTTTTATTGTTATTCATTTCTTAAATCGATTTACCGGTAGACAGCTGCAATTGCTGACTTTCAATAAATCTATTGGATGGAAATGCGGTTTTGAAAATGGCCACTTTAGTCACGGAAATTGAAAGACATGCAATCGGTGTGCGATAAAAAGATAATATTATTGAACTGCTAAAGAGACAGGAATTGTTTTTGCAGGATAAATCAAAAGTGTTTTCCTTTAGTTTTTCAAAATGTTTTTGAAAGAACGAGATTCAAGTCTTACTTTAGATGAAATTTTTAATTTTTTTTTAAATCATCATAAAGTTGATGAAACTTGTCTTCTTGATTTTTAAAATAGGAATTCAGAAAAAAAAGTTTAAATCTGCTATCCAAAATTATAAGTTATTATCTGAAAACATTATTTTTTTAAAGCAAGTGGTATCAGTCCGACAGAAAATCACCATGTTCTCACATGACTCATATTTCATAATCATCAACATTTAAAAAAACGACGGTTTTTTTCACCCTCTCAAAATCAATTAAGTTCTAAAATTTTTTTCTTGAAAAACCATTTTAAACTGATTTTAAACAATCATGTGACTATTAGATTAGACATGCGTCGATATTAAGAAAAATATATTTTTTTAAAATCTTAATATCATTTGAGCTCCAAAACTTTTATTGCTAGCTAGCACAATTAAAAATTAAAAAAAAAAACCCACTTTTACACATTCATACATTTATATACATATAATTTTTTATACACCTACTCATTGTTTAGCGTTCATTCCCATTTTCTTTTCTGTGCTTCTTCAGGCGATAACTTCTTACTACCCTGCTCTTTACTGACCAGACTGGAGAATCGGGTACATGGTGGATATTCGCACCAAGTTGCAACTTTTCTTGGTGACAAATAGCCAAATGTGAAAACTTTTTTTATCATTTTCTAATAACCTTAAAAGCGAAAAATGGATGCCTCAAAAGCGATCAATCGCCAATTTTCTGTTCTCGCATTTTGAAGCTTCCAAAACCCCGAATAAAAAAAACATCATATTCTTACATGATAAAAAAAAGTTCATAATTAGCAATAAGTCTCTCGCAACCAATTTGCCAAACACGTATTTTTTGTTTCAAAAACACCAAATCTACCATTTTCAGTCGATTTCACTCCTCAAACATATATATAGTATGAGTAAGAATATCAGTTTTCCAGAGTCTTTTTTCCAGTTAATCTTTTCCGTATGTTCGTACTCTTTTTTATTCCAATGTAAATTCAATTAATTGCACATATAATGTAAATATTTTCTGCTCCCCCTTACATCTCACCACGACTTAAATGAAATTGAATCCAACTGGCGCATGCGTAAGTGAGCATAGGTTTTGCATTTCTAAAATTGGCAGTTTCAGTGCGACATAAACATTGTTATGCTGCATGACACACAAACATAACAATGTTTGCGTGTCTTGCAACAATGTTCTCAATTGGCATCCATAAAAGTTTCTAAATTAATCAAAAATTACGTTTTAATGAGATATTCTTGCATTTTTTGTTTCAAATTTTATGAATGTTGCAAGAAATATAGATATTTTCAAATTATAAAACTATTTATTCGAAGAAATTCTATATTTTATGGTATATCAAAATTCAAAAAAACTTATCTAGTCAAGCATTGCGGTTTTATTGGTAGTTTTCTCTAAATTATATAATTTAAATGATATTTTAAATTATAATCGAGATAATTTACATATAAGTACAATAATTCTAGTACCCATGTGTCCTTCTTAAACTTTTTCTAGTCGTTGAAAAAATGAGCACTTGCCGGAGATCTTTTCCTTAACTTCGTCCAAATCCAATAGCAGATTAAGGTATTTCGCTACTCTGCGCAGTGCAAACTGTGTGCTCTTCGTTTAATAAACTACAAACTTTAGTTCCATGTTTCAATCCACATTCAACTTAATCGGAATAATAATTATTAATTTTAGGTTAACGTTTTTATTTTATGAAGACTTTGTGAAAATATATTTATTTTTAATTAATTCATTATAAATCACGATCATCTTTTTTATATACATTGTTACTTAAACAGGTCTTTAGTAATTATAAACATTATACTAGTTAAGTCAACATGACCAACAATATAATCTTAGCAAGCATCTTAATAAAGTATTAGTATTGTCCTAATAGTTAAATAATGAATGAAATTTGCAAATTTTTTCTAATTTCATTTATTTGGCAATTAGAAAAATAAAGCTTTTCTTAGCCGACCTACCAAATGCTTGATCTGCATAATCCAAAATCCGCCTTTGTCCAAGTCCAAAAGTAAAACATTGGCAAAAGTACGAGAAGAATTTAACAAGCATTAAGAATCCTTTCTCGATGCAGTTGGTGGACATACAGAACACTTATAACAACATGGACAAAACTTTGACATTTTGCACTCCATTCCATTATTTTTCTTGTTTCGCAAAAAAATCACTAATATTTCAATATTTCGATTCAGTTATTGTTAAAACGCTCCATTCTATTAATTTCCTTGTTTTTGCAGAAAAATTAATTAATAAATCAATATTTCTATTCAATTATTTTTGACACACTCCATTCCATTATTTTTCCTTTTTATCCAGAAAAAAATCATTAATATGCCAATAATTCAATTTAATTATTTTTGACACACTCCATTCCATTATTTTTCTTTTTTCTCAAGAAAAATTCATTAATATTTCAATTTAATTTTTTTACACATTCCATTCCATTATTTTTCTTGTTTCTGCAGAAAAATTCATTAATATTTGAAAACAGCCATTCTCTTGGTAAAATATAAAATCATATGTAAAATAGTAAAGATTTTTTCATTTCTCTGCGTTTCTTTTAATTGTTTATTTATATGTATATCTAAGAAATTACTCTTTTCATAATTCACACACTTACGTAACTATTTTTAAGGCATGTTTTTTGTTACCTCATAAAACCTCCTTTTCTTCAACAATAAAGCTTCAGAAATATTCAAAATTTGCATATTTGCACGAAGGGTTTTTTTTTCGTATCTTTTATTCCTAAATATAAATTTTATTGAAAAGCAACTATCGTTGAAACGAATCTGAAAAGCAAATTGATTTCATAATCTTTATTAAATTTAAATGTAAGGCCATGAAATAAAGTAATGCAATTATCGGATATAATATAAAGAATCGATTTTCCAATCCGAATAAAAGGAATATTACATTATTTTGATACTAGTATAAATGAAAATGAAATGACATCATCTTGTCTTTGTTTGTTTTCTGAGAGCAGTAAAAAAGTATTCTTCGATTTTATCTTGTTTCTTAAAACTCGTTAAAAAAATTTCGTAATGTGTTTATATGAAAAACATGTTTTCTAGGGCTTTAGAATATTGTTTACAAATTCCTTGGACGGATTTTATTCTCATTGCGAATTTGGAAAAACATGTTTATCAAAGAAGTGTAAAATTCCGCCACTAAAAAAAATTATTTCTGGAACATTTTGTGGCAGCAAAGTATTTTTAAGAAGAGAAACACTTTCTTTGCTGGAGATGAGAAAAATGTTCTAAGCAGAGCAGTCAAATTTTCCTACTTCCTTAAGAAAAGAAAAAAACCTCTTTGTTTTCTTAGACAAAGAAAGAAGAACGCCTTTTAAAGAATTAATTGCAACTATTTGGTTCCTTCCTCATTTTCCAATTTTCAGTCGAATAACATTGTGCCTTTGGAATTTCATCTGAATGATTAATGTTAAATAAATAATTCTTTTTTTTTGTGTAAAAAAATGTCGCCTGGTTGTCTGATCTGTTGTTTTATCTCTCTAATTCTCCTTGAAATAACAACATAATTTAGAATTTTATTTCCTTCATCAATATTTATTTTATTTTTTGCTTTAAAAAATATCGTCTGGGTTTTCTAATTTAATGTTTATGCAATCAGATTTACCCCAAAAAATGTGTTACAGGATTGGAATGTTAATTTATTTAAGTGAAATGTAAAATGTATGAGCTGACAAACAACGAAAATAAAACCATCTAGGACAAATGGATGTTTATTATAGACCGTAAGCTCTTCTTGTTAATCTCAGAACACACTTACGGCTTTGATGAAGAAAGATAGTATAATCTTTGTCTGAGATAATGTTCCTCTTCCTGACGACGTGCCACGTAATATGTTTTCGCTTTTATTATGAGGAGCTTACGTGAGATTAGCTAGTTTCCCGGATTTTTCTTGAATTATTTAGTAGTGTGTGACTTTCACATTAATTGGAGTTGCTTATTTATGAAAGATAAAGAATTGTCTTTGCCATCGGCGTTAAGACGTACTTAGTTATTCACAGCTTTTGAGGTAAAGTAACGCAATGCCAGAGTATTGAATTAGCATTCCATTTTTAAAAATGTGAGTCAGTTCTTCTATCTTTAAATCTCTACTCAGAATTCTAACCAAAGTAGTTTCATTGTTTCATACTGTTCCTTACGTTTCGGCTAAATTTTTGCTTGTATATTCCATGGACTATATTTAGAAAGTCTTCATGTTTCCCATATGACAATGAATCGTGTGAATATGTGTCACTGGAAACAGTGATGTACGGAAGCTTTAATAACAACACTATTATGGGAATCCTTTTGTTATTGTACGGTGCAAAGTCAATAAAAGGGATAACGGACAACAAAATTTCATATCACAAGGGAAATACGGGACAAAAGTAGCAAAATACAACTGAAGTATGCACAAAGACAGCACTTGCCAAAATCAGTAACACATATGCAAATATCAAATTGTTATTAAACAAAAATAACAACATAAAGTACTCAAAGTACAACTAGAGAAATCCTCTGAGATCAACACTCCAGAGTGAGTACTGATGATCGTGCGAATTGTTAACTTTTTCCGTAGTTGGTATAAAAGTTTCTAGAAGTATCTCTCATGACTCCCAACAGATGTATCGCCATAATTCTTATATTTTCTAGAACCTTCATTTTTGTCTGTCATCCACTCAGAATCCATTAAAATATCTATACATCCCTCTTTTCAGCGATGATGTAATATTGGAGGAAAGCAATTTCTAACAATATACTTATCTATAATTAATTTTCTCATGCTTCCAGATTTTCTGTAATGTGTATTCATACTGCGTATTAAATTTACATTAAAAACTAAAATGTGTATATAAGAGTCATTGTATAAGATTTCTGAAGAATATGCGATTAAATGCAATTTAGATAAACTGTCGGTATTTCAGCCCTCAACTTCTCTTATTTAGACTGATATTGCGGTTTGATCTAAAAGTAGACTAAGCTAACTTAAAAAAAAGTTTTATGTTATATCATGCATTTAATGATTTAAAATGCGGCATAAAAATAACTAAAGTATCAAATGCGAGGTATAATGTTATTGTAAAAAAATGCGAGGCATACGCTAGCGAAAATTAAGTATGAATGCAATGAAACAGACATCACTCTCATAGAGTAAAGAGTGTATGAAGATTTTTTGTATAAAAAATAATAATACATGAAAGTTTTTTTTCTTCAGCAAAGGGATTATCTACAAATTATGTAATATGGTCTTGTAGAGTTTTATGATTGTCCTCTTCTTTTTATTATTAAACAAATTACAACCAGTAGCTAAAGTTTTCTAGAAAAAGTACATTGCAGTTATTATTACAATGCAAATTTCTGTCATTTGGCTATCCTTTATAGAAAGTATGCATCACTCATAAAGAATTCGTAAAATTTATTATTGATCAACAAATGTCATTGATGCAAAAGTAATAACAGTTTATCATAGTATATGCTTACGATATACATATTTTTCTGATTATCTAACATTTTCCAAATTCAGGCGATGATGGACTTTATTTATTTATTTTTGAAAATTATCAAATTCGAGTTATGGAATTATATATTAAAAATTCTTTGAAAATAATAATATGAAAAATATATATAAAAAAACTTTTAGAATATTAGAATTTTTAATTTTTTCACTTATTTTGTATTTATCATTAAAATATACACCAGGAACAAAGTGGAATATAAATTTATAATCTCATTCGAAATTTAATTTTTTAGGTCCACCATACTTTTTTTACTATCAGTTTTATAAAAACCTCCTCTTTTTCTGATTGAGTCGAATCTTTAAGAAAAGAGTGCAAAATCAGTTTGAATCTTCTATCAGTAATTATCTTCTTTGTAATATATATGTTACTGAAATTTCAAAAATTTCTCTACAATTTTTTTAATGAAAAATACTTTTCAATTTTGCTCTTTGTTAACTTTAGGAGTTTTAAAAATATCCAATTATGTTCGTTGACCTTTTTTTTCAGCTAATGATATTTCAAGCAATATTTTTCTATTTTTGAATGAAATTTATAAAAATCTTAACACAGCTTACAAAAATATTTTATTGTTTAATTATTTTTTAATATTTTGAGAAGACTTTGTGCACAAATCTGATATTTTTTAAAACTTTCTCAAAACAAATTACCGGAATGGTATATAAGCCGGCATGAATAATTATTCATATCTTGATTAAAAAGTGAAGGAAAAATTTAGAATCAACTCAAAATTCTTGCCAATTGCAGATCTTTTAGTGTAAAATCATAGAGTTTAGTGAAATGTTTATCTTTTCCCAAAGCTAAATTTTAATAATATTTCCTTTCACTTACATTTTTGCTCATTACCTAGACAATATTGTAAACTAAATTTTTAGTAAATTTCAGAATGATTCCTTATTTATAGTATTTTAATAACTGAATTTGAAAAATGAAAAATTTTGGAAAACCCACATTTCGGGGAAAGTGGGTTTAAAGTGTTTGTTTTCAATGAGTGGGTGTGTGGGTGTTTTTTCAAAATTTCTCATATAGGTAGGTTATTTCTTCCTATTCGAACACAATTAATTTTTTTTTAAATTTTTAAATTTTTTTCTTCTTTTTCTTTTATTCTAATGAGTATGTATTGTGATTTGCTATGCGACTGGGATCAGCAGATTTCAATATTTCTTCAATCTTTAAACTTGACAATGTATAACTAAATTGAACATATTGTTTTCATTTAATATTTGTCATAAATAAGATTTAAATACTTTCCAGGCACTTATTATTATAAATTACAGAGTCAACGAAAAATTAAAGTAGTTTAGTGATTTAAAATGATCTAAATTCTAGCAATAACATCAAAATGAAAAACGTTCAAATATTCAAAAATAATATTCTAATATATGGAAAAAGACATTAAAAATTATGAAAAAGGAGTAAATTTTAAATAACTTAAATAAAAATAACGAATACGATTATCATTAATATTGTTTGCAGTTCCATTTTCGGCTATTAAGCTCTATTAAAATGTCTTTATTGTCATTTCTAATTATCGTAAACACGAAATAAAAATAATCTTCGGGAGTTAAAAGAGCAGGATTTCAAATAAAACAGTAAAAAAATATTTATTTTCGGGGCTCAAAAAGGGAATTTAACACAGACGGTATTTCCTTATCAAGCTATTATAATATTATTCACATAATTTAATATGTTTTTTTAAATATCTATAACTTTTTAATTTTAAGTTTTCCGATTAAACACTTTTTTTATTTAATACTAAAATACCAGAATTCTCCCGCTCATCATTTATTTATCTTAATTGATTCCGAGTGTATATTTATAGGTCTTTTCTAAATCAACTTGACAATTTAAACCAATCAAATTGTTGTTATTTAATTTGTCCATGTCAAAGTACAATTCGATTGGACTAATAGGGAGTGATGTTTATTTGAAAAGGAACAGCAAATGAGATTTATCAAAACATATATAAAATTATCTATGACAGCAGAATCTCTTTTAATCAGTAGCAACGGGGCAATGTCGAACAAGAGTTTTCTTTCAGATAATTGGATAGATGTTTTTTCTCTATATAATTAAATATATATATGAACTTGCTAGCTTATGTGATACAAATTATAGAAAGAGCTGGCTCTATAAGTATCTATTTGGTCATATTTTTTGTTGTCTATTTGTTACAACCAGATAATTAATTTCCAAAAAAAATCGTAGGGGAATTAAGAAATATGCTTACGTATTCATATAGTAATACATTTCAAAAATATCAAACATTATTAAAAAATTCTATGCATAATATTTCTTGAATGTATTTAATTTTCAGCATCGTATTATAAAAATTAAAATGTTTGCTTGCTAATAAAATGGTCATCAAAGTTTAATAAATTCGTGATAATACAATGGTGCTTCAAAAAATGTTGATGAACCATGGCACATTTTATTGGAAATTGCAATCCTTTAGGCTTTTTCTTCCATTCAACATTTTCTGTTTGCATGTTATCTGCATTTCATCTTTTCTCTCCTTTATCTTTCTTTCTTTTTGTAACAAATTCAATTGTTTCTGCATCAACTAGAGAAAATTTGATGGAAAAATAAGCGTCTGCAACTACACAGACCTGTACATCCTCTTTACCAACACGTTATAGATGCAATTGTTTCTGCATCAAACTAGAAAAAGTGTGATGGAAACAGAATTGTCTGCAACCACACGAACCTGCACTTCCTGTTCGCTAACTCGCTGTTGTTCTGGCAACAACTAGAGAACATTTGTTGGAAACAAAATTATTAACATCTGCACGAGCCTGCACATCCGCTTAATCAACCCATTACAATGTTTTATCATGTCTATAACTTTAGGATATAAAAATTGCCTTTGTTTTCATATTGCCGATTAATGGTGTGGTTACTAAGATATATTAAAAAGAACTACTTTATAATTTAATTTTTTTAATTATCTATATATCTCTTAAGTACGTTTCGCAATCTGAGGGAACAAATGGCCCCAGAATCGAATAATATGGCTAAGAAGCTGCTTGATAATTCTCTCTAATTAATAAAATTCATATTTCTTAGATTATTAGTTTTTTCCCCAACCAGTGGAACTGATCTACCCAAATCTCTTGCTCCTATTTTCTCCCTGAGCAAAAGTTTCAGGGTTTTGAAAATAAAAAATAAATTGAACTAATTGAAAATCTTCCAATAAAGGTTTATTTCCTCTTTCATTCTGGATCTTGGACGCGGGCGTAAAAGCAACGGATAATCATATTGTTATTTCTTGAGTTTTCTCACATGTGTGTTTTGTTTCATAATAGAACACAGAAAATTGAATATACAATTTGGACGTCCTTTGAAACGAATATTTTACACAAAATTATAATTTTAGCAAAAAATCGCATACCAAGTTGATTTTTATCTATTGATTGTGTTTTTTTAATTACTGAGTATAGAGTCATACGAATATTCATACCGACGGACGTTCATCCCCTTGATGGATTTAAGGGAACTCGAACATTCTCGACAATGAAAATTGTCAAAATTGCAGTTCTGAAGAAAGTGAAATTTTTCACCAGTAGATTTTATATTTGACAGAAACTTAAGGACATACAGAACGAATTATTTATTTTATTATCATTATAAAATGTTTAGAAAAAATTTTAATTACAGAATATTAGAAAAATATTTTTTAATATATTTGTTTTTAACGTTAAACCAAATATGTGTTGTGGTGCGTACCTTTTCAAGTTCATAATCATAAGTCGGTACGCTCAGAAAAAATAATTCTGAGTAAAATAAAGCCAAAATTAGCCTAATGTACGTGCATTAGTTTAATAATTACAGTTAAATTTTTCATTTAAGTACGTTAGTAATAAAAATTTTAAAAAAATAATGAAGAGTTACTTGAAAATCTTAAAACAATATATTTTGCATGATAAATAACTTCTAATGATTAAGACTGTTAATAACTACTAAAATAAAAATACGTTTAACAGATGCATAATGTTAGCAAAAAATAAGTTAGCATAGTATAAAATTTGATATGATTTTAATGGATAGTATTTGTTGTTCTATAAGCACCCAAATTTTTAGAAAAGAAATTTTGAGAAATACAAAATAAATAAATAAATAAACACTTTTATCACGAAAACTCATATTGCATGCATTGTTAAAACATAATTTATAAACTTCCGAATTTTCAAAGCCATATAATTCAGTAATAATAATTTCTGCTGTTGTTACTTATGGTACTTGTCATAGATAAACACACTGACGAAGTGAGCGTCCGAGGGCAGAAGTTTAATTTCTAGCTTATATGAAGATGACACTCACACATTCATTTGCACAGCCCCTTTTTACAGGGGGCCTCTTTCATACACCTCACAGATAGAACACAGGAAAAAGAACAATCATGCCCGAACCCGGGACGCCCAGATCCTGGGGAAGACGAGCTACCCCTAGGCCAGGAAGCCGACATATTTTCTGTTTGTGTAATATGTGAAAAGCCCCTGTTGTATTAGAATAAAAATTTAAAATAAATTTTTTTAAAGGCGCAAATGTTCCCAATGCTCTTAATCCAATATTTGATGTGGAACTACTCATTAGATGATAAATCTGTGTGAAAAGTGTCATCCATTTAGTTCTTTACGTCTTGATGACCTCGCTTTTAACTTTAATGGGACCACCAGGCAGACAAAATGAGCGTTTAAAATTTGATACAAATTCGGTGTACAAATAATGTGCCTTATTTCATTCATCTAGCTTGAAATGTTTTTGACTTATCCTATTCGCAGTCAGATGGAGCAACAATTAGAAAGTCACTATTCCGGCAATGTGCATTTTGGACTCGGGGAAGTTTGACACGTAAAGATTCGTTAAAATCTCGAGTTCAATAATATCAAAATTCGTCAGATTTTTTTTTTTTTTTGATGATTTCACCGTTTTCCCTTTGTGTACTTCGTATAGGCAGAAATAAAAGCTTGAAAGAAATTTAAAATGGATTCAAAATTTTGTAAGCACTGAAAAAGATTGTAAATGAAGTCTCCATGTTATAATTTACAAAAGTGTATCCGTAAAGTCTCCATGTGTTATTCCTAGCTTGCTGACGATACATTTTATCTATTCCTTTGCCCAAATCCTTCCCTTGCGTTCCGAAATAATACACCATCGTACTGAATCCATCGGTTCTCTTCTGCGAATCCCTCAATGGTGGAATTTTTCTCGGAAACGTCCGGGGCTTTCAACGCCCACCCAATGCGTTCGTGGGTGAGATATTCGTGGCGGAAAAGGCGGTGAAAGGTAAATGGCATTGTCAGACCCGATGAAAGGAAGATGTCGTCAATGCCCGCTCGCGTCTCCTCAAAGACGCCGACGCCCGCTCCGGATTCCGCCATTAATAAAGCGCGCCAATTAGAAGGGATGATTCAGGACGTATGTAAATCTCTTTCCAATAGGCACTTAATTATGATTTCAAGTGCCGCTAATTATGAATGGGGGGGGATTCATAATTGGAAGAAAGAGGCTTGTTGCGCGGAAATGATGAAGATAATAAAAGATAACGGAATGAATTAAGGCATGGAGAAGTTCGTCAGGATCGCTTGTTGAGTGGATTTTTCAGACCATCATTTTTGAATGAAATTTGCGTTATTAGGATAATCTAATGCGAAGGATCGATTATCTTATTTGAAAGAGCTTTTATGTTGCTTTGGAATGAGAGTTCACTTACGATCATTCGTGGTATATTGTAGACGTGACTTTCTAAATTGAATATTTGTTGAAGTTTATATTTTGTTTATAATTCATAGATAATTAATTCGATGATTATTTGGAGAGAATTAAGAAAAAGTAATTTTATTATGATGGAAATCGAAAGAGCTTTTATTGTTTAGATTTTTGGTTGGGTAGCATTTCCACGATACATTTAGATTACATTTCCATGATAAATTTTACCGCGCCAAGACAAGGTCAGGATGAACTTAGTTTCTTTAGATGAGTTTTTCTAGAAAAACAACCTGTGTAATTATGAAAATCGTCCAATAGGCGTGAGGTGAAAGAAATTTGACTAGCTAGATAGTAAAAGATGACGCTTTATTCCACATAAACCATAAGTAACAAAAAAGCAACCGAAAGTCTATGCGAAGAGATTTACTTGTAAAAATTGACAACACAAGGAGATAGAAAACACTCATAGCGCTCAAGCGCTAACTAGAGATCGTTCTGTGGTTGTCAAGCCGCTTTGTTTGTCGCCAAGGTCAGAAATCATTGATATGGAATCTTTTCTGTATTCATCGAAAATATCTGTAAATCTCTATTCCTTATTACGTTGCTTCTTCTCTGCGCAATTAATAACATTACAGACTTTTAGCAATATATATATATATATACACACTAGTTTCCAAAAATTAATAAAAGTCACAAAATATAATGATAATTCTCTTAAAAATTAGCCAATCTGTAAAAAATTTGAACATGTCAAAAAAGAGTTGCTGAGTATGTCATCTGCTAGGAACATAAAATTGTATTTTTAAGTGGAAGCCAGCGAATATCGCTGTAATACTGAGATAATAAAATCCAATAATAATGACTTCTAGGCATCATTGTCCGAAGAATTGCAATGAAGAGATATTCAGAAATTAGTAGAACAAATTCAAATATAAATGGTCAAATAGCTAAATGTGAGACTTTGATAAGAATTTCTAACAACATATTTGGCATCCAGAAAGTTCAACCAAGGACAGTTAATCGCTATGATTAGCATTGATTACCGATACTTTTCGTTACGCGCATAAAATAATAGAACCGCGAAACCGACTCAAGTCAAATTTTGCTTTGCTGTAGCAACTAGAAGGTTGGTCAACTGAGCATAGAAGGCTTCACGAACGCGAAGCAACCAACCATTTGCCTGCCTCTCACGTGTCGTCGTAAAAGGGAACGTTTTAGTTGCGTGCATCAACATATATATTAGATCAATGCAGGATTGATTTCTTTAACGATGAATCCAGATTTAGCTTCCAAAGCGATAGCAAGCGTTATTTGATTTGGAGAACCTAGAATCATCTTTGTTATTCATCAATCATCCGTTAAAGACATGCATGCAGAAGAGGCAGTAATCTGCTTTGAGATGGTTATCTCTTTGAGTGGACTCATAGATTTTTACGTTTTTTCTCGGGGAACAATGAATCTCAGACCTATAGAGATGACATTTTTGATGCTTATATGCGCACTTATGCTGGGCAATAGATGATAATTTCTTGTTACATTACGTCAGCGCTAGACTGCAGAGACAGAGACAGCAGAGACAGCGCTAGACTGCTTGAATGATTACTTTCAGCAGGAAGCAATCAGTTCATTCAATGGCCATCTCTATCACCAGGCTTGACTCCTATCGAGCATGTTTAGGATGCTTTAAGAAGACGTATAGCTGCTATGTACTCAACTTCTCAGATCCCTGTCTGGAATGATATGCTATGCCTTGAATAATGGTCGCACTTCCTACACAACTCGTAGACCACATAATTCATCACCTCATGCATCGCTGTATGTGTGGTATTTCTTCTAGGGGAGATCAAACTCCATATTGAATGTACTTTTCTTAAATCAAATGAATACATCTGATTTCTTCATTTTATGCATATACTAATTTCTACAATACCATAATTATCTGATCATTTCCTTTCATGTTATTTTATACTTTATTATCTGTTGCATAAAATTAGTCAGTTTTATTAAATGCTACATGTCGCTTTTTTAATTATTGTCCTTTGGGGACTTTTTTCCCTAACTTTGAAGAAATCAGTATATATATATACAGGTCTCAAAAACCTTGACCGTGGCTTTTATTTCTTAAATATTGATCACAGACATAGGCTGTAAATTATAAATTTGCTTTGCGTAAAAAAAAGGTGCAAAATGTTATGAAATCGATTAAAATTTTCAGGGGATTAAACTTTAAAAAATACAAAATTTAAATTTTTATACGGACCCCGTACAAAGAAAATTCCATTGTGCCCCTTTCTCTAATAAGGTCATATAAAAAATTTCAGAATTTCATCATGAAAACTCTCAAAGATATGTAAAAACAAAGTTGGTGAAAGGTCAATCACAAATTAAAATACAAATGTTTACAGCTTCAGTGCAGATGACGCGACGCAGGAATGCACCATAAGGAAATAAAATGTGTTTCATATCTTTAGTTCTAAGTACAAATTTTAAAATCTATACTTCCTAAAAAATACTTTAAAATTTTATATCATGAATTACAGAATATAACTTAAAAATAGCACAGTCAATGAAATTTAAAAAAAAAAAAAAAAAAAAAAAAAAACTTATGTAATTTTTCTATGAAGTAATCTTTCCTTCATGGGAAAGATTACTTTTAAGTATTCTTTCCTTTAAGTTATTATTTTTGCAAATTTTAAATACTTTTGAACCAATAAATAACATAATTATCATTTAATTTTTCAATCCTTACTTTCTTTGTTAATTTGTATACGACCCCCTAAAACACGAACATCCGACATGATTTTTCCTGCTTGCAAAGTCATATCCAGGCATCGAAAGTGGTTTATGTTAGCATTTATGTAGTTTTATATCTTTGAGACTTTTTATGATGAATTGCTGAAATTTTGTATATGACCATTTTAGAAAATGGGGCACTTTGGGAATTTTTTGTTCGCAGACCGTATAAAAATTTAAATTTTGTATTTTTTGAAATTTAATATCCTGAAAATTTTAAACGATTTCATAACATTTTGCACCTTTTTTTACGCAATTTTGTAATTTACTCTATATGTTTATAATCAATATTTATGGAATAAAAGCCGCTGTCAAGGTTTTGGAGACACCCTGTGTATATATATGTATATATATATATATATATATATATATATATATATATATATATATATATATATATCTTGATGAGAAGTAACTCATATGCTCTTCAATACGAGAGGATCAGTGTCAACTATTCAAGGTATAAAAGTTAATTAAATGTAAATTAACGAGTTTTTGGTTCAATATTATTAAATATGTTTCCTATTTCAAAAATATAATCTCTGAAAAATAATTTTTGCATAATCATAAATCTCAAAATATTATCTTTTCAATTTAATAATAACTTTATTTCCTATAATTTTTCTACAATATTAAAATGTATGTTTGTACACATTTTTGCTCTTAAAATGAAATTCAAAAATTGCTTTTTTTTCCCATCATATTTTTGAAGCACGTATTGTTGCCAATGTTGAAATTAAATTATTTCTTTGCATATTAACCCGGAATAGGATTTTCACTTTGTATTTATTCCGCTTTTATGTACTAGCAGTGGGCTCTCAGCTGACTGTCGGGATATATATCACTATTACCCCCGCAAGCAGCAGGGCATAAAGCTACGTCGAGAAGACGTAACAAGGCATGGTGGAATGACGGTTAATAACATGATATGAAGTGCATTAAAGAATGTCCAATCTACAAAGCTAACGACGTGCCATCCCAGTTCTACGGTGAACTAATTAATAGTATAAATCCTCTACATAGTGCTTCATAAATAATGCAGCAAGTATACTACACAATAGCTCGCCTTAGATAAAAGGAATCGTCTGTTTCATGTATGGAACTCATAACACCCTAAATTAATTTGCATGTGAAGTAATTTTATTAAATGATTCCATTAAATTTCTATTTTCCACTCTTTGCAAGTAACAAGCTTAAATTTGAAATAAGTATTAAAAATAAATATTGAGAAGAGATATTAAATTTGTAATAAATAAATAAATATTAAAATTAAATTTAATTTAAAACATTAAATTCATTTTTTTAAATATTAAAGCAATTAATATAGAATATTAATAGCTTTAATATTTAATAATACTCAAAAGTCAGAATTTTGACCAGCAGAATCATATATTTTGAAACTTTTTTATTGCCTTTTTTAATAAATTTAATTAATCTAATAAATCCAATTAATCTAAAATTGCAATTTCTTTTATCGAGCTGTTATTTAATTGATAATTTGTTATTATCTCACGCATTGTTAATTTCTACAAGTGATATTCTTTGTATTGATCTTGGTATTATTTTTGTTTCCTGCGCTTCGTATTTTCCGGTGGAATAAATTTAAAAAGATTTTATCTGTACCATCTTTGCTTTTTTTAACGTTTTAGCATCGTTATCTAAGTACGTTTGAATGATCTTCAATCTTCAACATTTACCTCTGAATTTATTCAATACATTGCATTCTTTCAGCATTTCATTTCGAAATAGCTTTACTGTTTCTTATTTTTTTATTAGCATAGTATCTAAATCTGCTTTTATAATTTTTCGATTTTTAACATTCGAATATTTAATTCCTTTTGAGGTTTCCATTTTTTAGTTTCTGAATTTAATACCTTTTCAATGTTTTATGACTTCGAAATTTTGATGATTTTCAACGTATTGAACCTCTTTGATAAATATCCCTTAAAAAGAATTTTCAGAATTGTGGATGTGTTCTTATCCATCAGTTCTGCTCAAAGAGCTGGACAGGTTATATTCTTCTTACAAAATAACTGTAGACGCGTACTCAATTTTTGCCTATTCTCTATAATCAAGAAGTATTAATTTTAAACACCACACTGAATTTTCTATTAAACGACATAATATATATATGTATATATATATAGCGTTGGTCCTCTAGTTCAAAGGGAATGTTGTTGCAAATCTGTATCTGTAATACATTTACCTTGCTATTTTAGGTTTATAAGGATAAATATTTATAAATACTATCAAGGTGCTGAAGGGAGGATTTCTTGAATTCCCGACTTTGATAACATAAAAAAACTGAAATTGAAAATTCTGTAAAATGGAAGAATTATGGATCTATTTGTATTAAAAACGTATTCTTCTAGAAAATTCCACGTCCTGTCGGAAACCATATATAAACCTGAGAAACTGAAGTGATTAATTCTCTGTCTCTGAGTGGAGTATCGATCGCTTTTGGAGCTGTTTGGATAGCTGTTGATTGTTATTTAATTAGGAATTATTTATTTGTTTATATTTTGTTAATTTCGACAAATACTGTTCCTTCTGAATATACGACTTTTATTATTGTTATCTATGCTTCGTGTTTTCTGGTGAAATAAAACCCTTTTCATCGCTCATTCTCTACAACTTCTTTCTTCACAAAACTATTACCGTAATGGTAAGTTATTAGTTAATGTAATTATTTATAGGGGCATTATAAGGCCATTTATAATTTAATTATTTCAATTAATGAACATTTCAAAATTATTGATTTGTTCACCATCTCACGGGATACTAACAGAAAATAAATTTTCAAATTTATGGAATTTTTAGAAAAAAAGGAGCATGGCAGACGAGTTGACACAATTGAGAAAGAATTTTAAGTTGTTGTAGAAAATGTTTTAATCAGGCACTAGCTTTTGTTGTTATTTTTTATAAATGTTAAGATTATGAAATAAAGAAACTAGGGAAATAATCAGATAAAGAAGTGTTTCTGGATGTTTAAAAATATTTTTATTAATGTCAGTGATATATCATTCAGTTGTTGATATATTGACACACTCTGCTTTAATTTCAGGTTGTAATGACTTTATGCGGAAGTATCTAAAGAAAATCTCTACTTGAAAATTCTAAAAGTGTAGGGGTTTTTTATTCATGTTTTCTATCTCCCCACCAAGTTTGTTCACAGAGAAACACTATATTTTGCAAAAGTGTTTTTTAAAACATTAGTGTAATATAATATCTTTTAACATTTTCAACGCTACCGACAAAATATCTCGTCTTTCAGATACTTCCAATTACAGATTTCTGTGGGCTAAATTTTGACTAAAATTTAAAAAATTTGACTGTGGGCTAAATCTTCAGATATGTATTAGAAAGATTATCCTATCTAAACTGGCATAAGAGACAAATTTTAGCCCACAGAAACCTGTAATAGGAAGTATCTGAAAGAGAGATATCTCGTTTGTAGTGTTGAAAGTGTTAACGAGCTTATAATCGGTGAATACAAGCTCGAATTTTTTTTCCCAATAGATCAGTCGAATTGTCTTGAAGAAATCGCAAGTGCCTGAAAAAATACATAATAGCATTAAAAAATTTTTTTTTTTACCATAAGTTGTTATGCTGGCTATCCAATAGAAACCTCTAAATTTGAACCCGGTACAGTACTGAATGAGGGAGATACGGACGGTAGATTTTTAACTGGGTTTTAGCAATAATGCAGATAGATATTAATCTGAAACTTAGACCAATGATTCCCTTTTATGCCGCATGTATCTAAGAGGAATTCTAACATTAAATGAATGAATATTAATGAATAAAAATTTAAGAAATATAGAAATATTTCTGTAGTTTTACTTTTTTAAAAATTTATCCCTCATTCAATTAATTTATCATTGTATTCTGTAACTTATTTTACAGTTTTTATTAATATATGCATCTTCTTAATTTAAAGGCTCCCCCTCGAATTTAAAATTCTTACTCAACCCTTTATCCGGTAATATGCCTGTATACAAACTTAGATATCTGGTTTTTAGATAGCCAGTTCTACGATTTAGGACTGTTATTTATTTTCCATTTATTTTTAGATATTTATTTATTTTTAGATAGTCAGTTGTATGACTTAGGACCGTTATTTATTTTCTGTTCAGTTTTATACTTTCCATGATAATTTATGAAAAGATGTATTCATTTTTGTCATTAAAATATTTTTCATGTATTTTTTATTTGTTTGTATAAATATTTAATTTAACAACACATATTCGTTCAGACAAAATTTTTTTGTGTATTTTTGTGTTTGTTTATCAAATTGTATAATTAATGGCATGTTCCTTGAGTAGAATGTTTAAAAATACGGCAGTTATTACATCATATAAATGTTTGTTTGTAACAATTAAACAATACGCATGAAAAATAATTAATTGTATTTTAAAAAGAACTAAAATACATGTTCATGTCGATTTCCGTAAGCCATTTGTAAAAGGACAGAATATCTGTCTTCAGCTTAGAAGGCAGTAAGAAAAAATATATTAAGAATTACAATAACAGAACAGAAAAGAAAATGGGTTTAAAATTTTAAATATTTCAAAGAACTGACTTTATAACTAGATTGCAAATATAAACTTAACATTATCGGTGTCATAAAAGCCTTTCTCCACCAAAATCTCTTTTCCGTTCTTAAGTGAATTTTTCATTAGATGGACTCGATTTATTAAATAAAGAGATAAAAAACGATCTCCTTCCATTCGAAATCCACAGGGAATCTCTGTTGCCTCACTAAAATGGATTCTTCTCAAAACTCAATTACCGGAAGTGACGTATAAAAGAATTATATAGCTCCATTTCATTCCATTTCTAAAGAGTTGCCGGTAAGGTAACTTTTAAATCTATCCGCCGATTCGTTCCCATTATTCCATTGGGAGAGTAATTGCAGCACGAGGACAGGCTCAATAAAAGAGTAACTCGTTAATCAAAATTTACCAAAAGACGAATATATGGATATATATATATATATATATATATATATATATATATATATATATATATATATATAACCGAAAATCTAATTTTAGATTTTAGTATGGATGGATAAATTAAAATCCTTAAAAGTAAAAAAGATGCATTTAACTCTTAATGAATGTTGCCCTCATGGTGATTAGTTTGATTAACGTTGTGTTCTGATGTAACCTGAAGGCAATGCTTGGATTGCCCTGTTATAACTGCATTAAAAAATCAATTTTTAGGAAAAATATTGAAAAGTTTTTAATTAAATATTCTTCCTTTTTTGCCTCTTTTCTTTATAAAAAAGGTTAAAATTTTGTTTCTAAATTTATTATAATAGGAAGTTACAATCATTTATATACTTGAAAACTTACGTTTTATTATTCATTCACATCGTTCAATGCATTTTTGTTATTATAAATTTTGGTAAAAATCTCGTAAAACCTCTCATGAAAACCCTTGTAAAATAAAATTTCAGATTTTTTAATTCAAATTTGGTATATCTCTAAATATCTCAAATATTTGGTATATTTAAATATCACGAAATGTTCTGTTCTTTCTGAATTACTAAATAAACAATCTCCCCCGTTTAAATTGATTTTACAGCTATCTGAATGTTGAAAAATGCGCCTAAAGTTGAAAGTTTTACGTTATTTAGTAGTACAGTCCAAGTATATGGATAGAAATAAAATTTTATTCTTAGTTGAAAATTTAGGTATTATTTTCCTTAATTATCTGGGAAGCTTTGAACAAGTCATTTGATAATCTTCTAATCAGAAGGCTTTGCTCGACATCTCTTTTTACAAAAACACCGTTTTTCCGATTTTTAAAAATATTTTTCATTTTAACTGATGTATCTTTATTTCAGGTTTATTTTATTTATGTTACATAAAATTTAAAAATATACACAGAAATATTTTTTTAACCTTTTTCAATGAAATCCAATATACAGTCGCATAACTTAATTCTGGTTATATTAAAAGGAAGAAACTTGAGATGCACATCATTTTTTAAAATTCCAGATCGAAATAACATGGATATATTTGATTTCCGATTTCACATCAATCAGCATGTAAATGTAAATTTCACATCAATCAATGAAACTAAGTTGCTTTTGAATTGTCTGTCGATTTTTGACTATAAGATAAAGCAGAACCATACGAACGAATTTTCACGATGATCCCGTATTTTTCATTGAAAATGTCAATATCAGATTTACAAAATCAAACGTATGTTAAATTGGTAATATTAGAGAAATGTTTTCGTTAATATTATGAAAATAATTTGTTCTACTTATAAATAATTAATAGATAGATTCTGAAAAATATATTTGTAAGGTGGATAACCTAGCTTTTCTTATGTGAGATCTGAACACATTGGAAACATACACTCAGAGCTTGATTCATAAGTTGAGATATTTCATTAAATGTATAGTGTTGTGTTATAAAACTATACATTTTATACAACACGACTAAAGACCGGGATTGTCTGGTTGGTAGGGCGTTCGACTCGTATCACTTAGGGTTGTGAGTTCGAACCCCGTGACTCCCCGTGTGTGTGGTGACTGGAGAACATATAAATCTGCCGTGGTTACAAAGTCCCTCACATCGAGAGTAATGCCATGGGGGTACTGGTTTAGAGGTGGTCGTTCTCTGATTCAGGTCTAAATTACAATCTGTGGATGAGCGAATGGAATGCATGAATGAAGTCCGCCCCATAAAAAGAGTTGTGACATGTGTGTAGCTAAGTCGTACTCTTGGCCCTAGTTGGCGCTACGAAAAATCAAAAGACGCTCACCAGACGCTAAGGTTAAATCGCTGACAGATAACTGTCAGCGGGCTTGAAAAGTGCCTTAAGTTACAACTATAATACATTACAATATGCATTTAAATTTGAGTCCGAAGATAAGATATATCTTTATAAATTATCAACTAATTGTTTCTTGGATGAAATATTACGTTTTAATCCTAAATGATAGAGCTTACTACATGGTAGAGGGAGTAGTAGAAGTAGGAATTGAAGTAAGTCCTATACCATCAGTACCATGGAAGAGGATATTAAAAGAGTGAGATATGTCTTAACATTGACTGTTTAATTAGGTTTATAGGATAATATTAAACCTATCATAGGAGTCGTGGTATTTTAGACGCAGAACTATATTTTGTAATAAAAAATTAATTAAATATTTCTATTTTTAGATTCATAAATGTAAATTCCATGCCCTGGATTAATATTGACAGAATTTACATTTATACATGCTTCTTGTACATGCGGGTTTACAGTATTATTTTAAGGGCATATATGCAAATTGAAGTGTTACTTTATTACAATTTGAAGCGAATATACTTTTGAAAACACAGTTTCAGTTAGAAGTCTTAGATTTCAACGATTGTTTACAGTAATTGGTATAAACCATGTAAAAGCCTTAGATGTATAAGCCTTCTTGATAAAACCTTAGTTCTCCTTCCGATGTATTTCTATTTGGTAGATCCGATTCATTAAATAAAGGGATAAAAAGCGATTTCCTTCGGATCGAAATCCGCGGGGAATCTTTGTTACCCCACTAAAATGGCTTCTCCCAGAAAGCCAATTACCGGAAATAAGGTACAGAGATATTATATAGCGCCATTTCAATCATTCCATTCATGAAGACCTGTTAGTGAGCTAATTTCGAAATCTATCAGATGGGATCCCCCTTATTATTCTTTTAAGGAAATTCTACGAGTCATTGCAGAATGAGAAAAGGTTACAAAAAGAAACGAATTCGTTCATGAAAAGCTGCGAAAGTTTTTTTTAAAATTAAAGGTTATTTCATTTTAAGCTTTACTTTATAGGATTTACTGAAAAATGTGGAAGTAAAGATGATTAAAGCCTAACATTATTTAAAATAGATGCCATTCAGTTCTGGAGAGTGTTGTTTCTCTGAATTTATAAATAATGGATTATTCGTGATTGTCACGGAATCTACTTTAACTGCTAATAGCCAATTAAGCTAAAAAATATTTTAAGGACGCAGTTAACTATTTTTGGACTATGGTAACTATTCTATATAATTCCACACCATTTTTGCCCACACTGCACCATGTTTCCTTTACTTATATCCCCCTCTCCCTAATCTAAATGTACTCTCTCTGCATAATGTAAAAAAATGTTTTAAAAGAATATTTCAGTAAAATTTAGATTAATATCAGTTATTCTGTTCCAATAACTTTAATATTAAATTATACCTATTATTCAAGGAAACAGGAGAATAGATAATTTCGATAATTTTTTAGTCAGAAGAAAAAGAATACCACAGTCTAATCAACAAGTATTGCTAATTTTATAAGCATTATTATAGAATGAAAAGGATAATGAAATTATGTTTTCCGATGCTGTCGTAAGTAAACAAAAAACATACTAAAAGAAGAGAAAATACAATCATTAAGAGACATAAATTTAAAACAAAAATAAAAACACCTTTTGATTAGTATATTAAAAATGAAATAATTTTATTTGACTTTGAGAATTTCATTACTTAGTGATGCCATCATTACGGAATCAAAATTTAATTATATTGATTTATTTAGCAATAATGAATTTAAACATTAATATTAGAACTGAAAGTCTGTAACTAGGTTTAGATGTAATCTGTTAAAAAGTGACCATCTATGGTTGTATACATTTGCATACATATAAGCTTAATTAAAAAAAAAGTCTTTTACAAATGAAATTTGCAATGGGATTTTATTAATAAAATTTTTGACATATATCAAATTTTTATTTCAATCAGATGAAAGGAAGTTTCCCAAAATGCATACTAGACTTTCTTCATTATTTTGCGAAATAGCAAACGCCCCTATATTGCTTAAATGAAATTTCGTGAAATTGGGGGGGGGGGCACTTAGCCATCATTCTTCCACCTTGATGCTGTTTCCAATTCCAAGGGCAATAAAAACTGACTACTCATGACGTTCAAATCAGGGCCCACAATTTTCATTTGACGTGAAGGGGGAATGATGCGTTTAAAGGAGTTCATGATTCTGGTTCATGCGCTTTTACTATTTTGTTTTCAATTTCTAAGGTATATATTTAAGACGATACACTTCTTACCGCAACCGATACTAATTCTGCAGCTGTTCTTGGAGCAATTTCAATGAGATAATGTGAAATGAACGAAGTGATAGATTTAAAAGGCCGCTCATAGGCAGCTTTTTAGAAATGGAGCTATGTAATTCCTTTATACGTCACTTCCTGTCATTGAGTTTCAAACCGAAACAGTTTTCTGTGAAGTAACAGGGATTTCCCGTGGACACCCCTCTGAAGGAAATCATTTTTTATTTCTTTGTTTAATAAATCGAATTCGCGAAATGGAAACGTCACTTAAAGATTGCAAAGAGAATTTGTGGGAAAAGGCTTTTATATGGAATTAATAATGCTTCATTTGATTCAGTAATCTAGTTCCAAGTAATCAATCTTCGATACATTTAAGCGGGCAGTGGGCTCTTTTAGACATTTTTGTGATTTCTCATTTAGGGTAATGAGATTTTTTATCCATACGTATTGAAATATAAATACGTCACATTAAAAAAACATTTTAAAACAAAATATATTATTTTTAAAAAATTTTTAAAGCAATATAATTTTTAAAAATTTTAAAGCGTTCCAGGCGACTTAATTTTTATTTTTTTCTTATTAGCCAATATAAATTTCTTTTTAATAAATATGGTTTTGTAATTCCAATTAAATGCTAATTTTTTAGAAATATTTTTATGCACACGTACTGAATTTCATAGGTGTTTTGTGTTTTTCTGAACTAAAACTGACTTTTAACTATCTTATAAAACTCGAAATATAACATGAATACATTATTTTCTTTTAATGTTTCACCAAAGTCTTTATTATCTATTTCATCTAATTTCATCAAAAACTAAGACAACTGGAACATTTTAAAGATATTTAAATCTAATTATAATACCATTTTAAGAAAAGTCATTAAGATGCAAATTATTTTTCTCTTCTTTACCCTTCAAATATTTATTTTATTGAACAATTCATTTTATAACACTATTTTAGTTGAATATAAACACACATTTTGGTGCTGAAACGATAAAAATAAAGGCTGAAGATATCGTGCATATAGCTTATAAAAAATATTATTGGCTTTTTTAAAAAATATAAATAAGACTTGTTTGTTTGACAAATGAATTCATTAACAGTTATCGTTCTATAATTAGATATTACACCAATGAATATCTTAGCTGTTAATTTAGCATAAAAGACATTCATTATCATTTTAGTTTAGTTATATTAACGTTCCATTTTGAAGCAATACTAGCACTATTTTGGGACGGACTTCGTGATTTTTAATTACGGTCAGATAACGAGGACTACACCTGAGTTAGCAACTCTTTCTCCCAACTTCCATACCACAGCATTGGGTGGACGTTTGGCCTCGACGGATTTAGCCTGCCCCAGAACCATTTACACGACGGTTATTCGGTGGAAACCTGAAAACCTCTTATTTCGAAGCCAAGACTTTACTGCCGATCCACCACGACACACTATCACCCGAGTCATTTATTACTAGCAAAAAAAAAAAAAGTAAATCTTATCTTAATAATGCCAGGATAAAGAAAAAAATTGCTATAAATAAACGTCGTTAAATAATAAAAGAACTTCGTTAAATATCACTTAATAAAAAAAAAATTTAAAACTGATCTTTACACAATAGACACAATCATTAAAATTTCTGTTTAAAGCATTCAAACATTAATCTTCATTAATATCAATTTTATATTCCAGATTCGAAAAGTGTCACTCGAAAACTAACATTCATTAATAAGACTATAAATAATAATCATCTTTCTATTTAGCAAGCAAATCACAATGAAAGTAAAATTATAATTAAATTTTGAAACGTCTCTACAATTTTAAATCATTCAATAATAGCTTAAGTACTTTTCCGTTTATATATTTGACGCAACTCTGAGAAATATTTTTGCATTTTATCTATCGACATGAAATCGTTTGGAGTAAAGAAATGAACTAAAATAAAGATACTAAAAGCAATTTCACTATAAAGCATTTTGCGAAAATTTTCGCTTCTGTTTCAACAATTGAATAACAAATCGCCATAGGAACGTGTTTTCAATCATTAATCCTATTTTATTACTTTATTCTTAAAAAAATTCGTAGATGTTTCTATCAGGAATGTCCCTCCATTTTTGCTTGCTTTCATAAACGAGTGCATCATTTTTACAGAAAATCCAATCATTCTTTTAAATATAACGGGACATTAAAGTTGCGCATTTTCACAGCATTCAATTTATGCGCGTATGTTAAATAAAGATTCAAACTTGAAGTACTCTTAAAATTCTGACATTCAAACATTCGGCAAAATGCGTTGCCTTTGACTGTCTTCGATTTGAAAAACGGTTATGAAATAAAACAGTCATATTTTTAAAGGGCAGAGTATTTCATAATGATATAAAAATCGGTGCATTTTTGTATTGAAAAGTATGACAATTTACGAACAATGCAGCGACATTCCCGTTATTTTCTTATCGTAGAAGAAAGAAAAATAAACAATGCTATATGAACAATGTATGCTGTTTTTATTACTATTTAATTCATGAATATTTTAAAAAAGGCGTATTAGTGTATTTATCATTGGAGTTTTTGAGCCAAAAGAGGGAAGCCATTCCTATTCGTTCATCTTATTATATGCATTTCAATAATTCTATAGCTATATTTGGGGAACATTTGCAATTGCTGTTGTGTTAGTTGAACCTGGTTAGTTAGTTCTCCCCTAAATTTTCTTGCATACTCCTTATAAAAGATATAATCCTTCCACCATTACATTCGAGGCATTCGGCAGAGCCATGAACTTCACGAGTGTTCAGATTTTCATTTTCTATGTCTCGCACATAAATAGTTTTTGCTATGCAATCCAGAAAAATGAAGAGAATATGAATTTTGAATTTTTTTGTTTAATCTTTTAAAAACAAAATAAGCTATAGAATTGCAATTTTAGTATCAAATCAAATTCCAAATTGTAATTATCTAAATTGTTGCATTTTTTAGTTTTCGCGATAGATGTAAGCGAATTTAAATGCCAACAGAGGGTCAAACCATTGAGTGATTTTGTCCAAACATTTATATGCATCTATACTTTCACTACCAAAACTGTGTACCAAATTTTAGCCATCTAATTCTTTACATGTGTTGGTTTCATGACTCCTATGAATGGATTTTGTTAAAAATTTGATTGAAAAGAATCTTCAAATTTTATGTAAGAACCAAAATTTATCTAACACTCCAAATTTCATCCATCTAGTTCAACATGTTTCTGAATTATCGAGCTCACAAGTAGAAAGACAGAATGCCAAAAGTATATTTTCTTACTCTGGTTAATCTGAAACATAGAGTCTATCGAACTCACGATGTTTTATTTTTTGACGATTACATTATTTTCTCTGCACACGAAAAAATAAAAATGTGAAATATGTAGACTAAGTATCATCGAAATATTCTGTCATTTTGGTTACACACCATGTCTTTACACGCCTTAAGGAGGGACGTAGATGAGAAATCACCTGATAAGTAAAGGGGACTCACGTTTCTCCTGAGGGAATTAGAATGTGGATGGAATTGTGTTGGTTCCATTTCCCATAATTATCCCTTACGGTGAAGCTACGGTGATAGCCAATAGATGAACAAGCCGCAGTTTCCATGTTACTGTTGCTGTGGTTTAGTCACTCAATGCCCAGAGGACTTTGTAAGAACAGAGATATATCTACTGCGACTGTATGCCTTAAAGTAATTTATTATCCGAATTGGAAAATCATAGATTTCTCGTCACTACATTTTGAATCATATAGTTTGAACTATTTCAACCATACATTATGCCATTAATTATATTATTTATCTAAATAATTAATAGTCTCTACTACCGTATTTGTAGATAAGTTTGGATTATCTACAAAGTATTATTTTTATTAAGATTGATTTTATTCTGCAATATTTTAATCATATAATTTTAACCAGTAAACTATTATGAAAATACATTTATAATAGTTGAGACTGAAATTTTTTTCCATACATGCCTTGGAAGCATTAAGCATTTTGAATGGTTCATTAAAAAAAGATTGCCTCTACCACTGCCGGTTTTTAGTTTAACTAGTTGATGTGAATGTAATTTCATATCAATCGGTTTTGTATTTAAAGGTTTTGATATTATGTTTATGAACTGGCAGAAGTGGATATCACTGGAATTAAGAATAGAAGGATTGAGGTGGATTTATCTTTGAATATAAATACAATCGAAGGACTGCTTAAATATGGGTATGGTGGATAGTTCTCGCTTCCCTGAAAGGTAAAATGTGGCGTGGACCAATGTCTACTGAAGGTAACCGGGCCATGATTAAGAGATTTGAAGGGACGGGGACATTAGGAGTTCAACCTGGAAAAAGCCCTAAACTTGCCATACCGGTACTTGTTGATGCCGTCATGACAGCTGTTGCCATGCAGACACAGAATTTGGGGACAGTAGAGTCCATGCAGTTTCTCGACAGACAGGCTATTTTTACATCACTGTCCGAAAAGTGCTCAGAAACATAATTACTACTTCCCATACAAGAACCACCATACCCAAGAGTTGCTTGATAGGGATAAGCCACAACGTCTCTTATTCGCCGTCAGTTTTCTCAACAGAATGACTGTTGATCTGCCATGGCTTTAGAAAATTCCTTGGAGTGACGAGGCTCATTTCTACCATAATGGAACAGGCAACATAAAGATTTACCGCATTTGGGCTAAGGGAAATCCGCAGATGCCCACTGAAATCCCTCTACCTTCTTCAAAGGCGACTGTCTGGTGTGGATTCAAGGCAACATTCATCCTTGGACCATTCTTGTTTGAAGAAATAACTGCATGTAATCCTGTCACATGTTCCGTTACAGGCCATCGGTAACATGACATGCTGCAGACGTTTGCTGTGCCGCAACTACAGCAAAGGCAGGTCTTTACATCGACTATTTTCATGCAGGTCGATATATATCCATGTGTCCGTGAAGGCGCTATTGCCCCAACACTTCAGAGACGAACGTGTTATTAGTCGCTTCTTTTGTATCCCATGGTCATCACTTTCGCCAGTTCTAAATCCGTATGATTTCTGGTTAAGGGGCTACTTAAAAAGTCTGGTGTATCGCGGAGGTGTTGCGACGTTGAATGACTTAAAGAACTCCATAACGCTTCATATGCGAAGCATCACAACTGATCAGTTACGATCTGGTGTTGAACATATTGCCCATAGACTAAAAATTTTGCAGGTAAATGAGGGAACACCTTTCCTTACATCGTCCTGGAAAGATCAACTGCTCCTCTTGTGCAGTTCGTTCTAACCTGTTCTTGTTTATGTAAACTGAACTGTATTTTTTTTCTCTCAAACAGCGTACTGTTATTTTTTTCGTTGCATTTACTTAATGTTGTACGATGACAAGGTGATCAGAAACTAGTCAATAAATGTTAATATTGTTTCTGTATTCTGTTTTAGTCGTTTATTGTGTTAAATTTAATGTTCTTCTGCTAAAGATACCTTCTGATGAACATTTTGGAAGTAAATATTTTTTTCGAAATTCCTTTAGCGTATCTCGTGTAGTCTGTATACCAAATTTTGTTGCAATTCGTTCACCCGTTTGTGTCATCGGATGCTGTTTATAGGAAAAGTTTAATTGTAACCTCCCTGTATAATAATGATGCATGTTACATATGTATAATAGAATTTAAAAATTGGTATATATAACTATCATTTTATAAGAATACTAGCAAACCCCTTACAGCTTTATCTATGGAATGCCGAAAGTCGGCAAAATCAATACCACAATAACATAAAATAACGCTGCTAAAATGATGGAAAAATTAATTTGGAGTTTGTGCTTTTCTTCTTCCTTGTGACAATGATATCGTCTGAAATTAAAAATAATTAAATGCAAAGGAAGGCATACTGAAAAAAATAAAATAAAACTGGAAACTTCGTTGTAACTGATGCTATTTAATTTAAGTTGTATAAAAATAAATTTCATGATTTCTCCGCGCTTTTTCTCGTGATCGATAAGTGCCAGCTAAGTCAAAATCAAAATAACCTAAAATAAAACTATGGAAAAGAAAAAAAAAATACTACTTACTATTGAATTTAGTAAATTAATTCTCCTCCATTTGCCCCTGGTAGTGATAAAAACCAAAAATAGATAAACTGAAAATGAAGATGCATAAAAAAAAATGACAGCACTTTAAAAATTTTCATGATTTTTTGTTTTTTAATTTTTCGAAATGAAAAAACGAAATAGGATATCAACGAAAAAAAAAAGGAATTGAACAGAAGCACATTATTAAAAATCAACGAATAAAGAAATTTTGATCTTTTATTTTTAAAACAAATTAGTAATATTTGTCTAATAAACCTACAAAAAATTGAAAAACATGACAGAATTAGAATGTTGGGTGTAGGAATTTTAGTTTCAAATTTTAAATTTCTACGGAAAAAGAAAATAATATTTTTTTTTCAAAATTCACTTAATTATATAAAAAGCGCACATCATATTTTTTAGAACGACAATTACTTTCAATTCTTCAATCTTTACAATTTTACTTTCAATTCTTATTTTTTTTCAATCATTAGGAATTTTACAGCGGGCAAATGCCTGCGGAAAATGACGCAAAACATTAAATAAAGCAGTTTATAAACAAGATTTTAATTTTAGTTCTTAGAGATGCATTAAATCCCCATTACGATTAGTGTATGCCAAATTTCATAGTTAAAAATGCGGTAAGTTTCTAGAATCGCAGACAAACATATTCACATATTAGATAAACGTAGATTTACTTAACTTTCCATTTTCTGTTAGTTTGAATTCTTTCCACAATATTCGAAAATTCTTTCTCATTAATTACCATATTAATCTATGCATCATCTTTCATGTTCGCCATGAACGAATATTGCAAGAAATCACCTGTTTTTATTACGTCTACAAGTCACGATGAATATTAAGATTGTAATCTAATTTTGAAAAGCCTTTGTAATGTGAAATCTTCCGCACCACCTTTCATAGCTTAATTTATTCTCTGTGAAAAGTTTTAGAATTTTATTTATCGATAGAAAGTCTTTTGGATCAACAAAACGAACTAAAATGAAGCGACTAAAAGCGACTTCGCAGTAATGCTTCCAAAGATTTCGCTTCTATTTTAACGGTTTTGCTTTCTTGATAACTAGACGAACACATTTTAAATCGTTAAACATGTATAAATAGTTTTCTTTAAGAAAATTGAAGTGGGCGTTGGAGATGTTTTCAGCTTTTCTAAAAGCACAATTACATTATTCTTTGAACATTACAATCCAGTAATTCTTCAAAATAAGGTATAAAGAATATGAGTAAGCATATGCGTAGGAAAATGTGTAGAAATGCGTAGGAAAAATGCATTAAGAAAATGCGTAGGAAACTTGCTTTTATTTTTTTACATATATGAATAAAAAAGGGAAATGAAATCTCATTCTGTTCATTTTATAACTGTATCTTTTAAATTTTAAAATGGATCTTACATTAAACGATTATTTTGATGAGTGCTATGAACTTTCGTAAACACTTTTATTTAGCTTTACTTATTTCAATCCTTTTAAGATGGAATTCGGTGATGGATTTTCATTCACTTCCTGGTGCACAGGAGTTTTGAGTTTTGAACACTTGTGTGTTCCCAATGGCAAAATATTTTTTTTTTATCTTTTCAAAATTTAATTATCAGTTTGGGATAAATAAAATTCCATAACTTATTTGCTTGGTATTATGATAATTCAAATACGTAGTAAGGGTGATTCTGATATCTTTTGAAGCCAAACTTTTATAGGAAACTAAAATCTCCAATGAAATATACAAAATAATTTCTACAAAAGAAACACGCTCAAGAAACTTGAGAAGAATTTCTTAAAATCTTTCAGTCTTCGTTGATATGGGCTGTCATTCTTCGTCCCTGTTTACCAGGTAACATGAAACAAGTGGAATCTAGAGATACTATCTGAAGTGATCTCTCCTTTTCCACTAAGTAACATTTTTATCCTTAGCTACGGCGTTTTTGCAAAGGATCGATTACGCACGTTAGAACAGCTCTTTATACTGTTGGACGATTGAATTCAAATTTTCATGTAGATCTACAACATTCATTAAAAGATTTCATACAAAAATCAATCTATCTGCTTTGTTGTGCTTTATAGTTATCTAGTTTATACACAGTCTTACAGTCTGACCAACTGTAAGATAGATTTTATAAAAAAGGTGATTCACATATAAATTTTCTAGTCATAAAACTAATGCCAAATTTCATTAATAGAATTTGTTGCATTTTTAAATAATCGTGTTTACGACCCACAAATGGACAGACTAACTAATTTTCCATTGATGGATCTATTCTAAAATTTGATACAGTTCTGATTTATACGTAAAGATCAAAAACAAAATTTCATCATAATGGTAAGTTTTTTACCTTTTTGTGTCATCTCATCCCAGACAGATAGAGAGACAAATACCCCCCCCCCCCAAAGCGATTTTTTCTGATTTAAGAGAATCCAAAACCAAGAGATTTAACAAATTACAGCGGCTGAAATTTTTGAAAATTATAATACTTTCTATTTTTACATTTCATTTACGAGATAGTAACATGCGAAACAAATGATTAGTACACAAAGTAAAACAACCAGATTATTGGAATCATTATTGTTAATCGCTTGAATTCTTATTCATCTTTTAACCCAGAGTCAAAGATCAAATTTTAATCTGACAATATATTACCTTTATCCTGTTCATTTTCTAACATAGGTATAGCCTTTGAGGTCTGAAACTACGGATATCATAAGTACGATAGTGAAAATATTACTGAAAGAAAATACACAAAATTTTCTGCAATAGGTTTTAGATGAAACAATATTGAATTATTTTTTAATATATTTTTGCTTTATCAGCCAATTAAATTTCATAACGTATGTCCTCTATGGTATTTAACTACTTTGATCTAACTATTGTCGATTAATAATAAGAAGGTAATTGTTTAAAAATTTAAAGAATTATAAGCAGAGTACAAACAAATATCTGTTAATATTTATAAATCTTAAGCGGATATCTAAAAATATTTTATAAGTCTTTTAATAACACAAGCATTATAATGTAATAACTTTTCGTATAAAAAGGAAAAATCACGAGGCGATCGATACAATTGAAAAGGAACTTCAACTGCTTAATATTTGATATGAATATTTGCTGAACTCTCCATTTTCTGACAAACTGAAGCATTCTAATTTCTGAGCAAAGTATTATTCAACTATTTTTCTTCATTCCTCGCTATAATATAAATTTCAGCTTTAGCTTTTATCAGGAAATTAGAATTCATGAATAACGCTTTAAATGGCAGCGTCCTCTTTCCATCACGTATAACAGTCATGATAAGTTTCAGATTATAATTAAATTTTTAAACGAACTCACCATTTCGAATTATTTTTGCAACCTTTCATGGCTTTATTTGTTCCCCGTTTCATTTATTTGACACTTCTCTGCGAAAATTTCGCGCATTCTATTTATCGATGCAAAATCATTTGGCTTCCGAAAAATAAGCTGGAAATGAAGTTATTAAAGGCGATTTAACAATGAAGGATCTTGTTAAAGATTTCGCTTCTTCGTTTAACGATTTGCGTCTCAAATGACTAGAGAAACGCGTTTTCAATTATTAATCCTATTTTAATAGTTTGTCTTGCTGAAAGTTCTAGATCGTGTTTGTCGAGAGCATATTGAGCCGTATGTAAAAGCGCGAGCACATCATTTTCTTTGAGAATTTACAATCCAATCATTCTTTTAAAGAAGGCGGGACATAAAAAAATATTTATTAAGTGAGTGGGAAATTCAGATGCACGGTTTGAAAGGAAAGAGTGGGGAGGGGGCGATGAAATATTATTTTTTCCTGTTTATAAAATGCTTTTTGAAATTCGTATTCTTGATTTTGACGCAAAACAACTCTTTTGATCTGTGGTGCATATGTTTTTGAATATTAAATGATTTTTTAAATATTTTTTTTTATCAAAACTGTTATTTTAATTTAATTTAATTTTGAAAGAGTGTGTGTATTTCAAAACAAAATACATGCCAGTAAATAGAGTATAATGTACTGTTTTAGAAACAGAATTTGATTGATTCTGTGGAGATTATGAATGCACATTTTATTAGAATAACGACCTTCAATCTAACGTAAGGTCTTTTTGAGCAGCTAGGTTTTATATAACTCGCTTCTGGAACTAATAACTTTGTAACTCCAAACAAACATTAGCATAAGTAATCTCTTTAGCATAACTTCGAATAACACATACTTCCTAATAAAGGTGTTAACTTTTCGCATATTAACCCTTCACACTCGGATGGTGACTTTCACTCACCATTCAAGACGGCGCATCATTTTTACGTTTTATTTATTTATTTATTTCATTTTTGATTGTTAAAAATGCCTGCAGAGTAGTAAGAAGAGGCAAATTAGTTAAACGGGAGAACTCAACTCAAAACAATTATATATGGGTATTTTTCAGAGCAATAAATAAATCTTTGTATTAGGTGAATAATTATGCATCGAATTTTGTTTCTGAGTGGAAAGTGTTACCTGTATCCACAGGGGCAAGGCCATGACACCAAAGTGTTCAGAATTTTATGTTTGGTTACAGACTTGAGTGGTTCTTGCTTTGTATCATAGTAGAATGGGTGAATTCCGCGTTCTTTCGGAAGTTCTGTAGTACATTAAATTTAATAATGAAATTTCACTAACCACTTTTACATTCAATGAGAGCAATCATTTAGTGTGAAGCTAGAGCAGTTCTTTTTCACTCAATCAGCTCAGATTTTTTTTTAAATAATCAAATATTTCAGAAGTACCTTTGCATGGCAAAAGCCTCTGTGGCGGGTAATTCTGAGTGGGGCGATCCAAGGATTGTGATTAGGAGTAAAAACAGTGTTTCTTAGAAACTCTACACAAGTAAATGTAAATATTAATTTAAATCAGAATCGAAATTTCCATATCTTATTAATAAAATAGCCGCCTTTGGTGACCAGTTGATTCGCCAGAACTGGCTGTCTTTCTTTCTTAGGCCAAGAAGCTACTTTAAAAATATTTTGATCACAATATATAATTTTAACTATATGTAGTTAGTTCATTTAGAGTATACTATAGATCTTAATACATACTTTATATTATAGATATTCTTCGTAGATTGAAATATTTCATTCTATCTCTCTGTAATAAATTCTTACTAAATCTTAAATTGCTCAACTGTGATCCAAATTATCTTGTATCGTCGACATGCTGACAACCTCCATCATTCGACCGAAATCGGTTCCGCCACCGTCAGATTAATACCCCTGATGAAGACATCCCGAATGGAATCTGTTTACATGACCATACATCAGCCACAAGTGTTTGGTCCCTTTCACCCTCTCGGCCGCACAATCAATCGAGAGAAGGTGGGTGGCGAGTAATTGCCTCTTTAGAAGGGAAAGATTGCTGATAGCAGCGTCTGGACTTCCAGCGGAATGTCGGCAGACGATTTATGACATGCCACCCCAACCCTTTTCCGGGGAATAAGAAGATAAAGGCAATGGCGGATCGATCCGACTACTTGTTGGAGTTTCCAGAGTAGTACAATGACTCCTCATCTGAAATGATTTAATTTGGGTGATTGTTGCTGTCATAGATGATTCAAGCTGATTTTGGGGATGGTTACACAATAATAGTATTCTAACATATCAATATTTTCGAACATGCTGATATTTTTGATTTTTAATAATGGTGTATCGATATATTTTGATATCAATATTTCTGATTTTAATATCGATATTTTTGATTTTTTTAGCAGGTTTCCCTTTCTGAAAAGATTTAATTCGGAAGATTGTTTTAGTCATAGACGATTCAATAAGATTTCGAGGGAAGTACGCAATGATTTGGTCATAATTGTATTCTATTGATGTTTTTGTAGAGGACTGAATTTTCAGTTCATAGATTCTTTACGGAATGTAATTCAATGAGCGTTCCGTAGATAATATCTTAATATATTGGTAAATTTGAACATAATTGAATTTTGAACGGGGATAAATATTATGCAATAATATTTTATGTTTCAAACTAAAATTCCTTCTCCATTGTTATAAGTCAGAAACAAATTCGTAATATATCATTCAAGAATAATATGTCTCTAGTGGCTTATCGCATTCTATCAACAAGAATTTATTCCCTTATTTTTTAATTAAGTAAAGTGGTTTCATTTGTTAATTTTTTTAAAAGCAGAATTGAATTGGTTAGTTCTTTCTCGTACCTCGATTTTAATTTCTCCAATTCATAATAATAACTAAACCTTTCTACGAAGAATAAAATAATTATTGCTTAAATCTCTAAATTAAAGCACTGGGCTTGAAACATATTTTAAATTCAAATTGATAGTATAATTTTCAGCTTTTACTGACTTATAATTATATAAATCAATAAATTCCTCATTGATATTTCAAAATATATTATGGATTTAAAGCAAAATAATTTACTGTTTTAAAGCAAATAATTTAGTTTAAACTTAGGTGTTAAGTTATAACAGGTTTAGCATGGCTAAGAAACACAAATACTTCGAAGTTGATTATAAATTATATATTCTGGCTATCGCTAAACAAATATATTATTAAAAAAGGGTGAATGATGAACATTTCAATTACGAATTGCTCACTCTTGTTAGTCTGGCTGTTGGAGGGTTTCCATGTTTTGATTCAAGTGGAATGCAAATGTTGTCTGATTTCACTTTAAAAGCAACCTACCTCCATATCCTCCTGCATAAGATTCCTACCTCAGATGGTACTAGGTTCCACAAGTTCGCTTTGTACAACGGAAAATGATATATTTTCCTTTCATCACAAGTCCTTTACTAATGACTGGACCTATGCTAGATCAAGTGATGTTAGAAGCACCACCATCAAGTTTCTATAATGAGTTTGAAATTTTTTTTTCGCAGAAATCAGCAATAAAATTATCATTAGTAACAAATTCGGGCATGGTTTTTTTCCGAAAAGAACAACTTTGGAAGAATGTTTTTGAATTTCATGCTTGTTATAGTATACCTATGGTAACACCAATCTATTCAAAAATAACTTTGATATTATCGTAAACCAAACATGAAGGATTTAAAAAGCAATTCTTATCTGTTAATCTTGCGAATTTTAAATACCTTGAATGCGCGGAAAATATTTTCTTTCATTATGTCATTTTGGTGTTCTTGTAAAATCCTCTGTTTGAAAAACATGTTAATAAATTGATCATCAAACCGATGAAAATTTCACCAGAGACAACTAAACACGATCGATATTTTTCTGCAATGATCATACCACCTCCATCTTTGATGCCTTAGCAACTTTTGCCAATCATCAAACCAACAAACATAAATTTTGCCAATTCATTTTAGTGCATTGGCTTATCAAACAGTATTCTTTATGTTACAGTCTTTTGTTGCGATAAGATGCAACTCCTAGCCACTTTCCATTTACGAAAACAAACTGCAAAATAAAACTTTGAATGAACATCGAGCCTCAACAATTTGACCGATTTCTGAAGTTAATTTCGTCCTTTCAAAACATGGTTAACCAGCTAGAATGCTCGATATTTACTATGCAAGTATATTATAACAATAATTTCTATTGTTTTGGTAAGATGTATTTCATTAAATTTGATTGACATGTCTAAAATAATATTAGCAGTATATCTTCCAAACAATTGGCTATTGTTGGCTATTAGACATTTAATTAAATTTAAATTGATTAATAACTGTGACATCATTAAAATTTCGGATACTATATTTAAAAAATAATTTCATTTTATATTAAATAACTAAATAGTTTTAATGAATTGGGTAGATAGCAATTTTATTTATATGTAGAACAAGTAAATAATATTATATTTAACTTTCCCAGTTGTTTACTAACAAATGACTCAGCTTCTTTTTTCCTCATAATTCTTATTTTGACAATTTATTAATTATTTAATTAACCTTTTTTTAGGTGTCCTTGACTTGGTTCAACAAAAAGGTCTTCTGCTGTTTCATAATTATAAAACAAAACAATCGGTTGTCTATTAATGTGATGGATTGGGAACACCATCTTGCATCAAATCTAAAATTCGGAGTTGAAGTGAATAAATTTTTCCGCTGAAACATTTTAATAAAAGTATATTAAATATTTTAAAATTGTCGAATCAATTTTATACCAATATTTATGCAGTGAATGGGAAATCGGAAGATAGATTAAATTTAAATACTTGATTTCTGTAAACAGTTTCAAAATGAATGTTTTTTTTTTCTTCTATTTTATTTAGAATTAGACGATTTCTGTTTTGAAAGAATCGTAAGTTTAATTTTGTGGATTTTGAAGTGAATAATTCTAAAAATAGGCAAACATGTCTTCTTAACTTTATTAAAATGCTTAACATTTATAACAAATATATTAATTAAGAAATTAAAATAGTTTCGATACTAACTATGTTTACCTTTCATTGATTAAGTTTACAGTCTGAAAATCGAAGTTCATTCTCGTTCGAATTAAAATTGAAATTCAAAACTTACTAAATTATTTAAATAATATTTGTAAATTGTAACTACATTCTACGTTTAGGGGACTGAATATGAATGGACATAATGAGTTAAGTTTCTTCCAGTTCACATTTGATGTTTATAAAATTCCGTTATTCTATGATTTAACTAAAATTTTAAAAATATATATATTGTATTGATAGTACTCTTTAATCTATATTTTTCGATAAAATTAGAGGAAATATGTTGCTGGAAAAATAGAATTTGTAAGAATTTTCTTTGCTTGTGTTTGACCTACAAAATACTACTTTTTGCAGTTCTTTGTTTTGAAAATCCATTAATTCCTAAAAAAATTTTCTGTCATTTTTCTCAAAAATTTATTTATTTAAAATATTTTTTATTTTATTTATTTAACAATATTTCTTTCAAATTATCTTTCTGCTGTTGTTCCGTTTAGTAAAAATGCAATGTACTTTGATTTTTTTAAAGATAATTTGTATTGCGTTCGACATGTACATGGCGCTTCATTTTAATTACGCACCTAGTTGGCAAAGTTTTTTAAAAAAAATAAAAATAATAATTTGTTAAATTTTCTATTATTGCAATAACTTTTTAACAATATTTCTATGGGCATTAAACTGATAATGTTTTATTTAATAAAAAATTCATTGTATTTCGATTTTTTTTTGTTTTTTTAATATATAAATTTGTATTGTGTTCGATATGCATGCATCGCTTCATTTTAATTACAAACCTAGTTGACGACATTTGTTTAAAAAATTGTTGTACTCATTTCCCAAGTTTTCTTATTATATAATATTTATGAATCGTCAACTATTTGCTTCAACAATATTCCCCATTAACGTAGACGCCATGCAATTAGGAATAAAATTAAATAAGACTATATAGAATTTCACAATTCAACTAAATTAAAAAATAACTCAAAATAAATTAATAATATATTCATAAAGTTGAAGATAATATGGGTTAGGAAACTAAACAAAAGTATTATTAAAAGAGGTGGCCTATTTCCTAAAGGCCGTAGATGTTTAACTCCAAAACTGCTTCTTCAAAACTGCAAAACTTCCAAAATTTCTAAGAATATATCGTAACAAGAAATGCCTGGAGGAGTGTCAATCAATGACAGAGCATTATATTCCTGGTACAACACATCTTAGAAATACGCCATACATCAAGAAGAAAGTCTCACGAAATAGAAAGGTTTAATTTGTTTTGTTTTTTTATGATTGAAGAGCCGTGAAGTTGGACCTATTTGCACTAAACTATAAATTATGAGGCTTGTCAGTTATAGTCAACATGTTTTTCCGCTTAAAGAATGATTAGTTACAGACCACTTCCCTGGCCTAAAAAAAGCAATGCATTATTTATCCTCCAAAGCAGAGTAGAACTATGGGTAAAATAACTCCAATCAAGATTCACATCTAAACAATCTGCTAATGAGCTCATTCATTTATGCAAGTCTACGATAAAGGAATTTGGAATTCAACTGATCTTGTGTTTAATATTTAAATGAATGTTTTCAGTCGCCATATGCAATAAATCAGCGGGAGAAACTTTATTGTGCACTCTCGAATAAAATCGTTATCTCTGTCTTCACTTTCTCACAAAACCCTAGACTTTGCGAAGGTCGTGAATGCCATGAATGCTCAGATGTTTATTTCCACATTGGTGTGATGTGCGTTATGATATAGAAAAGAAATCTGGTACTTTGTATTATTTACAGCATGCCATAGGCGAATAATAATGACGGAGATCAGTTATATTAACTCGTTTTTAAAGCAACACTAGGGCTATTTTGGGGGCGGACTTTATCATTTTGAACCGCGGTCAGATGACGAGAACGATACCTGAGCTGACACCCTCTTTCCACACCACATCACACCAGTGGGAGGACGTTTGGCCAGGACGGATTTAATGCGCACCAGACCCGCTTATACGACGGTTCTTCGGTGGAATCGGGCCATGAACCAGAAACTCTCCGGTTCCGAAGCCAAGAACTTACAACCTGACCACCGCGGCCCAAATGAAGATGAATGAACCTGGTATGCTCAATTCGGAAACCAGTTAAAGGTGCTTTTGTCTTCCTATTTCAGGACCAAGGTCGTAAAAATAGTTTAATGGTGTGAAGTTTGTTTTCTACTTCAAGATTTCATTCTATTTGCAATTTAGAATAAATAACTATTTTTTAAGTGCTATTTAAAATCTCTCTCAGATACCGTAATATTTTTTGGAACAATCACTGATTCTACTGTCTTGCATGCTTTTTCTCATAACTTAAAATTCAAGGATGTGATAATACTCAATAGATCAGATTCCAAGTTGAGCGATTGAGAATTTAAGAAATCTGTAGTATTCATTAATATCTTGTGAGAAATCATGATTATATGACTTATCTTTTATTTTTTTGCATGATGGATTAATATTTTATTCGTTGTTAAAATAGATATTTGTAGTATTTTCTTGCATTGAAAAGCTGCTACAAAGTTAGTTTTTTTCAGTTTCTCTTTCGAGTCGTATCTAATCTTTAAACGTTCTAATCAGTCACTAGATTGCTTTATTTCCTTGTCTTATTCAAATGCTATGTTCTAATCAGTCACTAGATTGCTTTATTTCCTTGTCTTATTCAAATGCTATGTTCTAATCAGTCACTAGATTGCTTTATTTCCTTGTCTTATTCAAATGCTATGTTCTAATCAGTCACGAGATTCTTTATTCTTTTGTCTTATTCAATTGCTATACACAGATAAGAAATACGACAGTATAGATGTTATAGCAGTGTATTTTTCATTCTGCGTATTCCTATAGATGTTGCATTATAATTTCTGCTCACGTGGAGCAAATCTATGTCTTCCTTAATAGTATAGTAAACAATTTATTCCATGTGCCATTAAACAGATTTAGCCCTAGAATTTCGTGCCTAATGGAAAGGCAGATTTTTAACTAGGAAGGACAAACAAATCAACCCTGCTACCAGCGATTGGAAGGAATGACAGACCTTAGAATAAAAACAAGCCACCTCCTCTTTCTTCTAAAATATCTCGTTATTTATTTTCATCCTGGAATGTCAATCTGGTAACATTTAGACTCCATCAACAAATCAAGCGGATATCCTACTTGTTGACAGAACGAAAACCTAAATTCTACTGGTGATTTCAAGATGGCTGAGTATTAGATGCCGTTCCCGCAGTATCCAATAAAACGGTTTTCCAAATACTTTGGGTACCATTGACTCTAAGTATGGGCCTACTCAAACCTCAGGAGAATGAAGGTCAAAGTTTCCAACTTAATTTTTTTTGTTCATAAAATAAATAAGACAATAGTTTAATATGATCATAAACATGCTTAGCAATAGGTTCATGAGAGATTCTTTTATGAATTGACTTACAAATAATAGATGTTTAATCATTATATTTTGAAACCAGTGGAAGGGGTCTTCCCAAAACTTTCTCGCATATTCTCTAATAAGCTTGCCATGACAGAGAACACTTTTTATGACATTGGCGTGTACAATAGTTACAAAATATTAACTTTTGGCGTGAATTTTGTCTTTTTACTAAATCTATCGTGTCATCCTTGGGAAGTTATTTGGCGATTCATCTATGGCATGTGGTTAATAGTATCCGACAATCAAATGTGTGATTTAGATACATTTGTCTCAATCGATTGAAATAAAAATCTGACTCAAAACTGCCATTGTACTAAAAAAATCACATACCTAATTAGATATATTTAAACCATCGCGTTGACATATTTTTGAAACTACAGACCGACAGACAATCAACCCTTAGTTGGATTTGGCAAAGACTTTGACAGGTGTTTATACTACAGATGTAATATCTGTGTATTGAATCCTATCTGTCTATCTCTATCTGTTTTTAGCTATCGTATTAATATATATTCGAACAGCAGGTCTTACTCTGAACAGATTTTACTCAAAATTTGATAGAAATCGGCAAATTTGATGTAAAGACTGTATATTAGATTTCAACCATTTGACGTAAAATGTTTTTTAGTTATCTTTGTTACAGAGAGAAGAAAATTTTCCAAAAATGTGTTTTTCGAACTGATGGAGGTTAAAAAGCGGAGATTCGTCAAAATCGCGAGTTCGAATGTTTAGTCGATTACTATGCTTTCTCTACAACACGTAAACAATAAAGTAAAAATTCGTCATCTTATAATGAAATATTTTAATAAATAATATTCCCCCATGCTTATTTACAAGTTGAGAAAGTGTTTTTACACATTCAAAAGAAATAGTCTTTCAATAGAAATCAAATTGCCTAAACGTTAACGATAGCAACGCTTCCATTCCAGGATTAAGTGAATATTGAAGATATCGTCTAGCTCATAATCAAGAGGTAAAAATAAAAACAAAATGACACATATCTCACGTTTGCTCACACATCTTACTGTCTGTTTTCTTGAAAATCAATGCAAGGGGATCAAAATAATATCACTGTCCACTACTGAGCAGCGTCGTAAAACCACGGTAGTAAAACGCGGTAGAATGACCACGCTATAGGAAACCACTTACAAGGCAACCCAATCTACTGTATTTATGCTATACAATCTATCGTAAATAGAAGCCTTCATCGATTTTGCCATTTACCAAAAGGTTACTATTTTGAGAAGTGCCCACATCACCTCTTCATGACATCATTTTGCATCGAAGACCGCCTTGCTGACTGACCTCCTTCCACTCAACAGTCTCTTGGGCAAAGATTTAATACTCGCTAGTTCGTTTAAATTTCACGCATCGACTGATTATATCTCTTGACGGCCAATGGTTTCATATGGTAGGTGGCTTATATATCTTATGCAAATATTGTGAAGCCATGCTCAGTTCTGATTTAATCAAGGCTGTCATAAATGGTAAAATATGCCTTTCTCATCTACCGCACAGGATGGAAATAAGATTATTCATAAATAATAAACGATATATATGTAGGACGTCATTTCTAACCGTGAACCAATAAATAATTTTAAACCGTTAGTGACTACCATCTATTTCTAGTATCAAAAATAATTTAGATGATGTAAATATATATATATATTGTTGTTTGTCAATAAATGCAATGATGGGAAAATGACGGTTTGAATTTTTTATCAGTCCATCCTAATAATCAGTCAGTCAGTCCCTTTAATCATTATTAGTACAATAAAACTGAGAATGAATGTTTTTTTAAAAAAAGTTCCATTCTTTTAGGATTAAGATTGCGACATCCAATATAGAATGAGACCATTTTATGAAATGGTTAAAATCAGTTTTTGATAAAGAAATATGTATTATTCTCTTTTCTTTATATCTATAAAAGAGCAATCTATGAAGTATTCCAGCGTTTTTAGAAGGACTATGGTGTTCCGCTCAGAATTTTAGTAATATGGTCTCGTAGATGAAGTTATCATAGATAAACCGTGTGTTAACTAAAGTCAAAGATAACAGTCGCCAATCTCAACTCGAGACTTTTATTCAAGGAACTGTACCTTACATCTGTTTTTATATCCACAAGACGAAATGACTCGAATCTTCCAGATTTAGAAAGATACAGAAGTTATAAGAACATTGTAGAAATAAAAGGAAGTAAATTAAATACAAAACAATTTATCTTGCCTGCAGTCAGATAGGAACTTGTGAACTGACGTTTGAAGTTTTTAGCATTCTATCACTGAGCCATTCAGTCCGCTAACCCATTTGGAACAAGTTTCGTTTCAATATTTTTTAAATCTTTGTTGAATATATGATGAGTTTCGTATTTTTTTTTTTCGAAAATAAATTTTACTATTTAAATTTGTATTTTTAAATGAATCTAAACTATTCTAGTAGTTTCGTAAATACGACATCATTTTGGTCTGATATATAGCTTCAGGTTGTTTTCATATCAGCAATTGACTGAGTGAGTCAACTGAACCTTATCCACTGGTAAGTCATGAAAAAAACTCAATTTCATTATCCTGTTTCACGAAACAGGTCATTTTAAACATAGTAGTGTGAAAAATGTTATCAACCAAGAAAGGATGTGCCATTATTTTATTTCGCTAAAACAGGAACTATAATATAATAAAGTATTCAAATTTGTTCAAGTTTGCATTTTTAATTTTAAAAAATGTAATAACATGCCTTATCTAAAAAAAATCTTACGGCAGAGAAAAACGGTATTCACTATTGTTCTAAAGGGAAAAAAAAGACATTCACTTTCATCAAGGGAAAAAAACTATGCGGTTTTTATCATTTCCCCCTTCTTTTCCTCCCCCCCTTCTACAGTGAATTGAAGTTACACATCCTAAACAAAGAAAGTTGGTGTGAAGGGGCAACAAAATTTCACACCAGACAAAACAACTCCTTGTACAACAAAATAACCTCCCTGAGCACACTGACAGCAGTACAAACTTTCCCCAAGAATAAACAGAAAAAACTTTAAATCTGAAAAGCTAATTTGCTCTTTCGCCCCGAGGCGAAGAATATGGTTTTGGCAAAGCCTTGTCGCACAGCTAAAACAACTTATAAGCAGGATCGATGACAGCAAAACTCTGCCGTTGAATCAGAAGAAAGGACTTCTTTGATACTTTCTTAGTACTCTCGGATTGTTCTTTTTTTGGAGCAGTGATTCCTCGGATCCATTTCTAAGACTTGATTAGGTAATAAATATTAAAATTTCTACAATCTTGGGGTAAGTAGATATCTAGGATCTAGGTATAAAGAAATGTTTCTCGCGTTTCTGGCTTTTTTCTGTTCTGTTTACAAAGTATAAAAAGTAAAAAATATTGTAACTGTCTACAGCTTCGAACTCGACATTTCGAGGAGTCTCCACATTTCATATTTTTCCTGCATTCTAAAAACATATTTAACATATTTTTGAAATTCTATTTGTCTATATGTGAGCAAAATAATTGAAAAACGTTCTGAACTAGATGACTGAATTTGGTATCTGTTCTTTATAATTAATCTGTAGATTTCTATTAAATTGTGAACGAAAATGACTCAAAAATAACTTTTTCTGCATTTTGAAATGTGTCTTTTTAATAATATCAATTTAACTTTAAAATAAATTATTTTTGAATTTAGGCTATATTTAAAGAGTATTTTCAATAATATACTTCATCGTTGAGATTGAAAATATTTTCAGAGTTTCATCAAATATTTATTTGGTTTATTTCCTATCATTGTTAAACCTAAAGAAAAAAAATTGTTTAATATCTGTGCATTTTTTATGAGAAATAAGAAAAAAAAAGTTACACCACCAAGAAAATTAGAAGATACATTATGCACATAGCTTTGTCTTTAATGTCTTCAGACCTGGCTTAATTAGAATGATTAATATACAAAACGTACAGAATAAATCTATGACAATTAAAATACGACTTAATTTTGTGTCATAATTTCATAAAATAGTACAAAATATTCTAATACTATTATTATAAAATAATAATAATATTTCTGTCATAATAAAAAATATACTGCTTAGAGATTAACATTAAATGTGCATAAAATATTTATTTTAAATTAACGCATCCAATATTACCTGCAAACGAGCTGATCTATAAAGGCGGCTGGTCAGTAATACGGATGCGCATACATTTGGTAGCATTATAATTATTAAACTATCGAAACATAAATTGCTAAATAGGTGAACACATTAATATACACGTCATTACTAAATACCACTGAAAAGCAAATTTCGATATATCTCTTGGGAATGAACGATTTTCTAAACAATTTCGCAGAGCATCAAACGATTGATTTATATCGAATGCACGATTCAAAGTCTGGACTAATAAATACCTTTGAGAAAAATGAGATTACACTTCCATTTTTGTTCTAAATCTTTTAAAATATATTCGTTTCATGCGCAATACTTTTGATGAACCATTTTCGTGTAAAGGATGACTGGGTTTTAAAATTCACTAGAGAAAATAATAAAAGCGTGCTTTCAGAATATATTAGTAACCACTTTCATAAACATGCTGAAAAATATTGATAAAGAAGAACTGTTAAAATAGGATTAATGATTAAAAACGTATGCCTCTGGTGGTTTGAAACAGAATTCGTGTAAGTAGAAACGAAATATTGAGAAAAATACTCAATTGTAAAGTCACTTTTAATTGCTTCAATTCAGTTCATTTTTTGCCCTAAACGACTTCGCCTGGGTAAATAAAATTCTAGAAATTTTCCCAGACAACTTCAAATAAATTAAAAGAATAACTGAAGCAAAAAGAAACGGTAAAAATGATTTTAAATCGTAACAGGGCTTAAAAATTTAATTACAATCTTACATGCATCATGATTCCCAACTGTAACAAAGAGAAGATTGCTATTTAATACTATACTTATGCTATATTGCTGTTTATACTTATGAATATGAATTTTCTTACAGTTGTTTCGAAATCTAAAAGATAATTATCTGGATTGATATTAGCTACCTATAAAACAAATTTATGAATAATGTGTCAGAAATTAGAATTATTTAAGCTGTCATGAAAGTGAGAGTTAATAAACATTTACAATATTCTAATAAAATTATATTGATCAACTAAGCTGGTTTGGCTTGGTTTGGTTATATTAACGTCCCATTTGAAAGCAACACTAGGGCTATTTTGGGACGGACCTCGGAATTTTAACAGCTGTCAGATGACGAGAACGACACCTGAGCTGGCAGCCCCCCCCCCATTTAAACTTCATCAATCACACTTATGCCACGTTACTGAGTGGTATCTCTCCAAACTTCATTGTCAATGAAAGAAAAAATAAAGGTTAGAACTAGAATAGTGTGATCTAGAACGTTGGGTACTAAAATGCACGTGGAGAGTTAGAATGTTAGTTGCATGGACTGAGAAAATGTGTGACGTAGCAAGATATTCTTTAAGGGGGTTGGATTGAACTGTCCTGGAGTAAAGTCAATCCTTCAAGAGCCTTTTACGCTTCTCCAGTGGAGTAGAAATACTCCATGTCTTCCCATTTTCCGTTCATGCGTTTTGGCTCGCCATTTTCTCTTAAGATGCCAAAATCCTCTCTTGCGCCAAACCTCCTTAATGAGCATCTTCACAGAGTACGTCGCAATCCTTCTCAATGCACAGCAATCTTTCCCTCTTTATCCGCATTTAGGAGTTTCTAATTATCTTTCAATTCATTCTGAATGAGGGAAATTAGTAGGCGATAAAATTTGGAGTACCATTATTCCATTGGCGGTACTTTATTCTATTTATCTTATTATTTTAGTACTGTACGTTTAGTTATTTATTTTCTTTGCTTTTAAAGATTACCCTAAAGGAAATACAAATAAGTTAAGACCAAATGATAACCAAAGTCTGATACTAACTTTCAAGCACACTTAAGGTCATTTGGTAAAATTTCGCCAAAAAGAATAAAACGAGAAAAGATTTCCAGCCTCCTAGTTCATGTTTCCTTGAGCCATAGAGAAGTTCCTCAATTTTTTATAAAGATTTTGGCAATAATTTCTACGATGTTTTGCGATGTAAAGAATGAAAATCAATTAGCTGAAAAACATTTCTTAATTTTCAAGTAAAAACTCGGGAAAACAGTTACCAGCTTTGCTGTTTTTTTTTTAAATTTATAATTTCTATTTTAGGCTAAACTGTTCTAAACATTTGTTAATGGCAATAAGTTTGACGATAAGTTAGTGATAGTAAAAATGAAGACTACACGATAGAACAACGTGTTAACGCAAGAATTGAATTCTATAAAAGGTATAGTTTTTTCTTTAAATAGTTATATTTTTATTCAATCGTAAAGTACACAGGATAAGGATATGTATGGACTAACATATAGGGCAAATGCCGCCCATAACTTTGCTGGCACATAATAACTCTTTTGTCGAAATTTTATATCACCATCTCGCATAAATGTGGCTGAATTTCGTTATGTTGGGTTGAAATTCCTCCTTCAATGCACGAGCGCCTGTAGGCTTGTTAACATAGACCGTTGACTTTCAATAACCCAATAAAAATTAATCCAATGGTGTTAAATAAAGCGATCTAGAGGGCCAATTCTCAATTTCTCGAACTATGACAGCCAGACTTTCCTTATTTTTGAAATATTGTTCAACAAAGAAAACACTTTGTTCTATCGTGTAACACTCCATTTTTACTATCCCTAAACTATCAGCTGTCAAATGGAATTTTAATGGCTTTGCCAACACTTTACTGTATGAATGGTGGCAAATTCAAATCTTGCGTTAATTTTGGGACAGCTTTTAGAAAATAACAAATTGTATTAGTAACAACAAGAGAAGCGTGTAACGCTTAGAATAGCAAGTTCCTTCTCATTGAATACTTCAAAGATTTGTTTAAATCTTACTTGTCGCTGTATTTGCATTATTTGTAAGGTTGCTGTTCAAATAAGTATCAATTCATGAAAAATATGCTATTGGTCATAAATTAAATCTTTTATGCAATTTTTCTGGTTAATACTTTCTTCTACATTTAATTTTTCAATAATTAATTGATACTCATCATTAAAATAAAAAGTTTTTATCTTTGTATACATCGCCAAGAAGAAAAAAATTTAATGTTCAGATTAAAATATGTACTTTGTTAAATGACTTTTCTTTGTTTTCTCATTGTGAATATGGATTCATCACAGAATGCTCATACATTTTTTTTAGATATATGAGCATCATTTTTCAGATATATAAATAGTTCAATAAAACATATAAAGAATAGGAATCGCAAAGATATTTTTACTTGTCTTTTTTTATATGTCGATTTATTTGTCCAAATTTTTATTTGTATATTTTGAGTCCTGTATAATTTACGAGCCATGTTTCTGAACAGATACTTTCACCTGCGATTATATCTCTTGTATTTCATGCAAACGTTTATCTTGAAAGTCGTAATTTATCTCCTTGATTATAATTCTAAATCATTTTTGTTTACCTGAATTTTTAAAGCGAAATATTAAATACGAATGCTTTTATGTGAAAAATATAATAATCTCAAAAAATCAAACCTTGAATAATAAGCAATTTTTGCTATAAAAATGATATATAAGCAAATATTTTGACGAATATGTAATATTGCTTTCTTACAATGTTATCGTCATTGCAGGAAGAAATTTATAGATATTCCTAGTGGATGCGATAAGATTGTCTCCCCCATCTTGGGACAAACTTCGTGACCATTTGGCAAATTTTGGGACAAAAATGGAGATTCCGGAAAATGCAAGAATTACGGCGCTATCTCTATTGATAGACTGATTATTTTGCTAAATTCTCCATAACGTCCCGTTTTCTCATAAATACTACAAAAACCCGTTCATTTGAAGAGAAGTTAACCCTTTGCGCTCGAAAATGTAATTCAATGCAAAATTATTCACCTAATACAAAGACTTGTTTATTGCTCCTTAAAATAAATGTTTATAATTGTTTTAAGTTGAATTCACCCGTTTAATTACTTTGCATCTTCTTACTAATCTGCAGGTATTTTTAGCAATCAAAATTAAATAAATAAAATACGAAAATGATGCATTGTCTTAAATGGTGAGTGAGAGTCACCATGCGAGTGCAAAGGGTTGTTTCTCATTCTTGAGCTGTATTCTCAGAGTGAGATCTATCTGTGAACTCTGAGTGCTTGAAAGATTTTCGAACTAGCGATTTGTTATCTTTTTGTGGTGGAATTTTTTTTTACAAGTGATGTTTCTTTTGTACGCCACATCTGTGCTTTTGATAACTGTGCTTCGTGTTTTCTAATGGAATGAAGCGTCGTTTTCCAGCTGATGGACATTTTTCGTCATGCACCAACCAGATGATTACCGTAGATGTATTAAATTGAAAGGTTTAATATTTTTCCTTTTAATCATTTGAAAGAGAGCTGTTGAAATGTCTGTAACGCCCATTTTTTTATTCATGCTATTTTCTTAGATTTAATAGATTAAATCATGGTAGCATAATATCAATATCAGAGACAGATATAATTCCATTATGCGCATACACAGAATTCATTTCAATGCATTTTGTTACTGAGAGTTCTATTCTTTGCTAACAATGATGTAACTATACTAAAGTTAGAATAAAAATGATCATTTGACTTCACCATTTTGTTCCAAATCTTTAAATAATGAATAAGAACTTTTTCTTCTAAATTTACTTCATATTTGTGAAAATGGAATATTATCATTAATTTTTTGTTGTCCCTTTTTTCCCTTTTTTATGTGACTGAGTTATGAAATTTTATTTAGTTGCTTGTTTCAAATGATAACAATATTGCACTATTTTCAGAAATTCATTATTAGTCAATCATTCATTTTAATTTAGGTTTATTTCAGTATGAGAAGCGCCATCTGCAATCAAGAAATATGGATTACAATATTCCAAAATCATTATCATAATGAATTCAAACATTAAACACTAAAAACTATAGCAAAAAAATTTTTTTAAAGAAAGAAGTTTTGTTAAGGACAAAATAAATTAAAAAACGGTATTTGTAAAAATAGAAAGTGTTGGAAGCATTGCATTATAGAAATTAAACCACAATGCATATCAAATGAAGAAATACTATTTAACATTTATTAATTATTAAAATATATTGTGATTATGATAAAAATTTTATTTTATATTGAATATTTAGATGAATGCTTCACATTTTCATGATTTTGTTTCTGAATCCAGATTTATAATTATTTTTTATCAGCTTTGTTTTCTGCCTTTTAACATGCCATTAAATATGCATGTCTTTTTACTATTTGAGAATATATTGAAATTGTGCCTCCATTATCTGAGAGAGAAACATCTATTTTGAACTGTTGTACTGAGAGAATAAACTTTACTTTCTCAACTGAAGATTAGTTTTGTCTAGACTTCAGGGCCTAAACTCTAAACCAAAATCCGAATGTCGCGTTTTTACTTATAATCGTCTGATTCTTTCGAACCCGAGGCTGCATGTTTCCTTTACTTTTTTACCATTAAAGAAAAGATTTATTTCGAAGAATAATATAATAGCGTTTTGCTTAACACGCAATAGTTTTTGAAAAGTAGATTAATCTTAGTCTAAAATAAAATTAAAGCTGTTCAAAAGAATAATTGAGAAAATAAATAAAAACATTTAAATATGCATTTCTGTATTTTAATATTACATCTTTTACCTTCTGGTGAAGAATTTCAGGCTACATTTCTTCATAAGTATTTGCTTTGTCCTTTCTTGAGTTTCTTAGCATTTATTCATAATTGTGGACATGAAAGTTTGTGTAAAGATTCAATTATTCGCTTTTATCTTATTCAAAATATAATGTTTGTTAATAATGTATTTCTACTTTTCAATGTAATCAAGTGTACTGATTTATAGAAATTAAGGAAAAAAAATCAGGAAATGAGCGACTGTTTATTGAAAAAAGATATGCAATACTATTAGATATAAATATATGGGCAAAATTGGAAATTACGAAGAAACTGAAGAGTGTTCCAAAATTAATGCGAGATTTGAATTTGCCACCATTCCTGCAGTATAGTGTTGGCAGCCTTATTAAAAATAACAATTTGACTGCTGATAGTTTAGGGTTAGCAAAATTGGAGCTTTACGCGATAGAGCAACGTGTTTTCATTGTTGAACAATATTTCAAAAGTAATGAAAGTCTGGAGGCCACAGTTCAAAAATTTGAGAACTGCCCCCCCCCAAATTATGTGATTTCACACCACAGGATTTCTTTTATAGAATTATTTGAAGTTAAAGAATTTATGCCAACAAGGCCATAGGTACGCTTTCATTGAAGGATGGAATTCAACGCTGAATCAAGGAAATTCAGCCATATTTATGCAAAATGGTCATGGGAAATTTCAACAAAAGAGTCCATATATGAAACAATTAAAGAAAATATAACAATTTAAAGAAAATAATTGTTTTTTTAAAATTTAATTTAAATCTTAACACGTTGTTCTATCATGTAACACTCCATTTTTACTAACCTAAACTATCAGCTGACAAATGGTTTTTTTTAATAGGGTTGCCAACACTTACTACACAAATGGTGGCAAATTCAAATCTTGCATTAATTTGGGGCACATTTTATAACATTTACTTAGGAAGTATTGTGTTTGTCACTTTAAACTATTTGAAATGAAAATGAAACTTTTCTTTTATGCTTTTGGAACCATCCTCAAATAATTCAAGAAGAAACGATAAAAAGTACTTTATTATCTTGGACACGCTTAATTAACTGAGAAGTCAAATAATAGGCAGATCGTTTCTAAAGCGCACATTAAACTATTACGTTTTGAATAATGCTAATTATGATTCAAAATAAATCCCACAATCTTTTTTCATTGATTCGTATTTCTCAACTGTTGGTTTTCATAAAGATAGTTGAAGGACAGAACGTATGATCTCTATAACTGGATTTTATTAATTAAATTAATGTTAAAAATAACAAACCTTTGTCGGATTTAGCTCCAAATTTGATACGGAATACATTATAGAGACTGAACTAATGTATTTAAATTTATCTATCTAGACCTTGGCGTCTTTCAGTTGTTGAATTCATTTTTACTCGGACAAAAAGACTTATTCTGCATTGATCTTATTCAAATTTGATAAAAATCAACAATTTTAGTGCAAAGATAATATACTAAATTTTATTCGTTTAGTTCGGAACGTTTTTAGTTATCGAGTTCACAGACAGAAAGGCAGATAGATTAATGTGCAAGTTAATTGAACAACCAAAATAATTCACAAATATGGTTTAATTAATATTAGTTCATTCACATGCAAGGCCTAGCAACTTAGTGAGAAATATATCCTCCACAAGCTTTAATGATAGATAGCTTGTACACGTTTCAGATTTGATTCCCATAATTTAGAGTACAATTCATTTACCCGATGTCATGAAAATTTTATAATTCTTATAAAATTTATATTTAATCATATATTTGAAAAATTACCAGACTAATCCCAGGTTGTTTATTTCTTTTATTGAATTTTTTTTCTTTTTTACAAAGGGTAGTATTATCGAAAAAGGTCGTATCTTGTTGCAACATACCAAAACCGCCATCGAATGTTTTCATATAAGACATAATTTTGTCTTCTAGTACCGAAATGTAGTTTTTGACATTCTTCACTTTCTCAACTTGTATACTGTGACGCTAAGTCCTCCAGGAGTAAAATAATCCCAAATTATCTGCTTTTGCGGCTGCCTAATTGTTTGATTAATGTCTTTTCCTGACTGGGTTCTCCAGGTCTTCTCCTGACTACTGATGAACGCAATCCTTATTCACACACATAAAAAAAAGTATTTTATCGCTTAATACAATCTCATTCCAGTTTTGTTCAGACCACAATTAATATTTCCTTTCCTAGTAGAAATCTTTTCTCGTCATTGCAGTTGTGGTGTTGATGTATTTGTTTTTGTATTGGTGTTCGTGATTGTCTCCTTGTTTCAGTAAACCTTCATCATATTATTGATAAATGGACAACTATATCATTACCCTATGATTATATGTAAAGATCGGTCATTGTCTTACGAGGATTCATTTTACTATTTCGTGCATAAATTTGTTAATCCCAGGTGCTGTCTTACATTTGCCACCACATTTGCTCTTCGGTTTTTGAGAAAGTGTACCAAACATATATCGTTGATTAATAATCTTGGAAACATTGGATTTACCAACTTCTGCTGCAGCAAAATCTCTCACATTCTTAAAAATATGCTGATTTAAAGTAATAATTATAGTTTTATTCCTAGACTTGATATTCTGACTGATATTGACATTACGGAATCAAGCAAATGGGATAACCGGCTACTTTTAACAGCATCTGAAAGGCAACTAACAGCAAAACTTCTCTATGAGTGGCAATCATGTGTTTAAAACAGTTCAGAGTAATCAAGACCAGTTTCTCTTCATTACAAAATGACGTTGAAAGCTGGAAATCCATGTAAAAGAACCCATTTTATGAAGAATGAGGCTTGTTTCATTGGCTCAGTATACTTTAATTCCCAAAATGAGCTTTCTGAATGCATGAAGATCTGAAAAGCGGAGACTTCACAAATTCGCTAGTTTGGATGATTACAAAAAAATTGATTCCTGTTGCGAAACCAGAGGGAGGGGGTCTCCTCAGCACATTCTCGCAGATTCTCGAATGAATTTGTCAGGCCAGAGAACGCCTTTCAAGGCATCTGCGTACAATAGTTACGAAATATCAACTTTTGGCGTAAATTTTCAACAAATATGTCGTGTCATCCTTGGTAAATTTTATGGCGATGAATCCCTGGGAAGCTGTTATTAGTAACCGAAAATAGAATTCGTGCTTTAGGCATGTTTTTCTCTACCAATTGAAACAAAGATTTGACACAAAATGACACTTGCAATCAAAAAATCCCATTTCCAATTTGATATATTTTCTGTAACTAAATTGAAATATACCCTTAAATATTGAGGAGAAAAAAAAACTTATTTTTTTCCAACTCATTATAATGTTTCTGAAATGATGTTCTAATCATATAACTTAGTTTATATAAGAGTTATTATAACATAGAATTATGCAAGCAAAAATCTATAATCGAAGAAGAAACTTGAAATGAATTATGGTTTTGTAGTGTGGCAATAATTTTTTCTTATGATTTCAGAAGAAATGTTGTAGACAGGGAAAACGGCCAGACTAAATAAAATTCCAGAAAACTGTCTGGAATTTTTTTCTCTTCTTGCTGAATCATTAGATAAAATGAAAGCTTTTATGTCCATTATTTCACAAATTATAAAATATTTTTATTATATTAAAAATTATTTTTTAAAAGATATATGAATTGGTTTGGAATATATATAAGTAGCTTTAATTTGATTCATACAATGCAATATGTGGTTCTATGTAGCATTATTGTTGATTAGAAACGTAATAAATCGCGAAAAATTTGTTTTTCACTTCGTTGTAAACTAGATTAATTTAAAAATACTAATGGAATGAACGATATAAACATTAATAACTTTGAGTTAAGGCATTTTCATAAAATTTCAAAGTGAAAGTAAATACTGTTTTTGGATAGTAAATAATAAACTAAGAGGAGCATATTTTAGATAAAATACTCGTTTAAACAGTGACTTCTTTTATTTTACTGAAGATACTCAGGATAAAAATGAAAGATATAATCTATACACAGCAAAATAATGCTGTAAATCTATATTACTAAAGTAGAGTTAAAATAAATCTAATGACGATATATAAGAATTGGATAAGTAGGATGTTTAAAATTTGCGACAGTTATTTCTCTGCAAACCAGAGCTTTTCAGCTGCTCTATTAACCTGTACCTTGCAAAGCACTTGCGTTTCTGTGACATAATATTAGTTTTTAATTTGCTATTGTTGTTGTATTTATGAATAAATTTTACCAATAACTATATATTATTGAATTGCAAGATATTGTCGTGAAGAGGTAAAGACCTACGCAGTCAGTTTAAACAAACAATTAAATTTATTAGAATGAAACTACTCACAACAGCCCGAGTCCGAGAATTTATCTTTTATAGACATACAGAATGTTCGAAAACAATAAAATTTGAATATTTAAGAAAGATCTAGAATCTTCCAGATCTTTAATTGAGCCACGGCGACTGCTGACTGTTCTGATTTGAGTGTCATCATAGTGGTATTAAAACCTAAAAAAGAAATAAATGTTTTATATTTCTTTCAAATGATTAAAATCTCATTTTGTTTATAATTTTTTCTCTCTCTAGTATACGAAGAGATAATATTGTAATCTTCAAACAATTTAATCACGTGGTTATGACCAATCTCTATGTTGCAGGCTAATCAGAGACAGTAAAATATTTTAGGAATTATGTCTGTCTGTGAAAGCGGCAACTCAATATCACTTTAATTTTAATGGTTGAAATTTCACATGTGGTCTTTATATCTAATTTGGAGATTTTCATTCAAATTTTGAACGAAATCCATCCACAGGAATATTATCTGCCTCAATGAAAAAGGACAAGATAACTTAAAAACGTAAAAAGCTAGATAGAAATTTCATACACAGCTTTTACATTTGTAGGGTAGATTCTAATCAAATAATGCGCTGCATTTATAGAAATATTAATTAACCAACCCGTACACTCTCGTGTATGTACATACGATTATTCTAAAATGTAACAATATGGATAAATGAAATTTGGTATGTCATTTTTTACCCAAATTGTAATTTTATGTAAATTTTGGTTTTAATCTTAGAAAAGAAAGTATCTAAAACTAATGTTCAATTGAATAGTTCAATATCAGAAATTAACAGTTTGAGCACACTGACTTTTAAAGTCTTGTACAAGTCCACAAAGTATTTTATAGAAGAAGAGGGATATCAACTCTATTAAGGAATATGCGAGAAAATTTCTGGAAGACTGTTCTCTCCGACACAATAGTTTAATTTTGGTTTGATCTGTGTATTTTTTTTAAATATCTGAATATAGTGAATTCATGTATAAAGGATAAATTTCTAATTCTCCTCTCCAATTTAATTTTTGCATCCATTGTAGACCTTATATGAAGGATAAAGAACAGTGTCAGATAATGAAATTTCATATGAAATAATAATCAGATTTGTAATTGTAAAGAAATATTTTGTACTCACAATGTATTTATGAAAAGAAGTGATCTTTATAAAATTTAAAAAAATATTTCGTCAAAAATGAATTTCATTCTAGATATAAATAAGAGAGTTTATAACAACCAAACAATACTTGATATACAAAGCATATTTCAATCAGTTATATTTTAAACAGGATGCACCAGCACCCTTTAAAAAAAAACAATTTTTCCAACACGTTCTAAAAATTCCCCACTCCTAAAAAATATTGCTTTAAAGACATAAACTTCCAGCTATGGATATAAATTTATGCAACCTGTTTTTGCTTTATGAAAAAAAAAGTATTCAAAAGGGAGACTTAAATTTTGAAGCACGTACTCCATATTCTCCCGGAATGACGTTCGACTGACCGGTAAGTGCCCATCAAAGGGCGCGAGAACAGGTACATGCTTGACGCGTAAGAGGTACGTCACGTACCTTTAAGAGGAGGGAGGACTTTCTCTCCCGGGTGTTGTGGGAAGACTAATTTTTGCATTTTCCAAAACTTTAGAAGTTTCTGAATGCTTTTGGTGGAATAACAACATTACTAACGCTTTTAAGTGGGTTTTTTTCTCCATGCTGAACATGTGAATTGGCGTTTTTATGTTAAATTTAACCTAATATAATAAAATAATATCAAGACTTTAGATAAAAGAAAGATTTAACTAAAAATAGCTTGTTTATAGTCGTTGTTATATCTAAATTTCATATGTCAAAAGCAACTCCTAAAAATATTTAAAAATTGCTGAAATCGCCATTGCTACTAGATATACATCCTTTTATGACATTATGGCACCAGTGTCACTATATATGACATTTTATGATGTTATGACGCCAGTGTCACTATATATGACATTTTATGATGTTATGACGCCAGTGTCACTATATATGACATTTTTTGATGTTATGACGCCAGTGTCACTATATATGACATTTTATGATGTTATGACGCCAGTGTCACTATATATACAGTATTTTATGACATTATGGCACCAGTGACCCTAGATATATAGCATTTCGTGACATTATGTCACCAGTGTTACTAGATATATAGCATTTTATGACATTATGGCACCAGTGTTACTAGATACATAGCCTTTTATGATATTATGCACCAGCGTCACTAGATATATAGCCTTTTATGACATTATGGAACCAGTGTACTTATATATGGTATTTTACGATAATATACATGTATGAAGTATTACATAATCCATGCAGATCTTAGTATGCAAAAAGTTTTTGCACTAATTAATAGTTATAATAGATTTAATTTATAATATTTCATTGCATTAGAGAAGGCCTACTAAATTCATTGTATCTGCTAAATTGGCGATTTCTGTCAATTTTTGAACGAAATCCTTTATGGAAACCTATGTCTTGGGATCTGCTCAATTACATGTGTGCACAATAAACCAAAACCATAGCAAGTTAAATGAATGAAATGAACATTGATGTTATACAATGAAATCAAAGACTCGGTTATTGATTTATTTTTGCTATGAAACTAAGAATTATGGCAGCTATATGGTATGGAGGGTCAGAAAATATTGATACCATGGAGGATCTAGAACTTGTTCGAGTGCAATGCTCATTATATCTGTGAAAAATCAAACATTTTTAGCTGGAGTAACTAAAAATTAAGAAAGGTGTTTTCCGGTTTTGGTGTTAATTCGTCATCTCATTGTTTTAGCAGAGACCGTTTTAAAATGGAGTCCTATAAGGGGGCTTTTGGGTTGTAATCTGTGTTTTAATGATTATACATAAAACATATTAAGAATACTTTATAAACAAAAAGTGTTTGCGTCAGACAATTTTCGAACTAATAATTCTGTGAATTTTGCAAAATATATATACGCCAAATGAAATGGTACATTTTCTCCATATGAACAGATTAGAGAAACTGCGCATGGATAGATAACAATTAAAAAGTGATTACAGATTTTCTTACAGAAATAATTTAATATTAATTTAATTATTCTTGATTAGATTCGAAGCCAGCATCTTTAATATTCCGAATTGATTTCATTGTAAAATTGCTTAACGCCATTATTAACCAATAGTCTAAAACAAAAATAAATATTAAATCAAATTCTGCAGACAATACAACTACATCAAAAAGCATAATGAATTATTTTTGTTATAGATGAAGCAATCTTATTTATAACCATTCTTCTCCAGTGTCTCTAAACGTTCCTCCTGATTAAGAGATTCGATTCGTATTTATAAAATGGTTCATTATTCTCAAAATTATTTTGTTACGAAATGTGCTTACGGCACTCATTTTTTGGTTTAACACTTGTGAAAATCAGAGGAATTTTATCAATCACATTTTAACACGCATTATTAAAAAAACAAAAAAAAACAAAAAACAAAAAAAAAAAAACAGTTGAAACTTTTTACATTCTCATATGCAAAGTTTATAAAATGAAAATATTAGAATTTTCGTTAAAATTTCGAGTTAGAAATATTTTGAATCTCCAGATTCCAGACTTTCCTGAGTTCAAAAATGATAATTATGAAATTGCATCTCTCTGTTTGTGAACAGGATACTTAAAACCGTTTTAAGCTAGAACTCGAAATGTGGTGAATGGTCTTAATACCAAATATGTAAATGTAAATGAACGATAACTACAAAATGCAAAGAGCTGGATGGATGAATTTTGGAACACAGTTTTGGCGTCTGAAGAGTATACCCATAACCACACTTAAATTTTAGTCTTTCAATACTGGATATGGACTGATTGATATGGGGTCTCTGAGTGCCAGTTGCATGCATAAAAATGCGGTAACTCAAAAACGCAATATCTTAGATAAATTATATATAAATTATTATCTTGATTTTCTAACTACAGTTGTTGTTATGGGCCAAATTTTGCTTACACTTCTCTGAAAAAAAAAAGAGTAAAAAAAGGCACATTCGTTTTTTTCTTAATATAATATAAAATATGATGCACAAAAGAAATTCGATAATGATTTTACTATTAAAATTGTATTTTTGTGTCAAAGATTTGCTTCAACGATCGAAAAACAATCTCGTTCAACATGAATACTCTGTTTCTTTCGCTAAACTACGAAGAAAAAAATGTTCATATGCAAAATTCTGAAGATAAAGATCTGAGTTCTAGTGAAATTAATGATTGTGATAAATGAAAGTGTCCATTATATTTATGAAGAGAATGGGAGAAGGGAGATAAACCCTTTATTAGAAAACATGCTAGAACATTTTTAGAATAAATAAATCGTGAAACAATAAATGAAATCCTTGTAACGAAAAGGAATAAAACTGAAATGTTAATTTTGATTTCAAATGTTCGAAAGGTTTGAAATTGATCCAAATCTTAATTTGTAATCAGCTACATTTTAAAGGGTGTTCCAAAATTGAAGCAAGATTTGAATTTCCCACCATTCGTGCAGTAAAGTGTTGGCAACTCTATTACAAAACCATTTCCCAGCTGTTAGTTTAAGATTAGTAAAAAATGGGGCGTTACACGATAGAACAACGTGTTTTCATTGTTGAACAATATTTCAAAAATAATGAAAGTCTGGGGGCCACAGTTCAAAAATTTGAGAATTGCGCCTTCCCGCAGATCATGTGATTTCACACAACAGGATTTTTTCATATAGAATTATTTGAAATCAAAGAATCTATGCCAACAAGCCCATAGGCACGGTTTCATTGGAGGAGGGTATTCAACGCTGAATCAAGGAAATTCAGCCACATTTATGTAAAATGGTCATGGTAAATTTCGACGAAAGAGTGCGTATGTGCCAGCAAATCCGTGGAAGCCATTTACCTTACGTGTTATTCCATACATAAACGTATCCTGTGTACTTCACAATTCAATAAAAACATAATAATTTAAAGAAAAAAACTGTATTTCTTTATTTAATTCAAATTTTGCGTTAATACGTTTTTCTGTCATGTAACGCTCCCATTTTACTAACCCCAAATTATCAGTTATCAAATGGTTTTTTTATAAGGTTGCCAACATTTTACTGCACGAATGGTGGCAAATTCAAATCTTGTATTAATTTTGGAACACCCTTTATTTAATATTCATTTTTTAATTATTTGCTGTTCATAATTTAAAAATATTTTGCAATTTTCTATACTCATTATTTTTAAAATCCCTTACAGCACATGAACGAAAGGGGCTCATTATTTTCTTCTTAGCGTCGATAAGTAAAATAAGTTCAAAGTGATTCTTTGATTATACATGACGCGTAATGATTTGTCGAGAATTCCCCATCTGGGCTTTTCATAATTATTTCATTTGCTCTTTAATTAGAATACAATTATCTTTTAAGAGAAATGAATCTTATTTTATTTGCTATAGAAACGAGCCTTCATTAAAAAAAAAAAAGTTTTTTTTTTCTTTCAAAACATACATGTGTATGTATATCATATCCGGACAAAAATATTTAACGATTTTTCTAAGCAAAGCACTTCTGAAAGTTTGGCGCATATTCAAAAATCGAAACTGGTTCGCTTTCATTTCATATTTTTAAAACTCTCTTCCTTTCATTGTAAATTTGCTTCACACTCGAAAATTCTTCAGAACTCTTTTCACTTCTCTTCTTTCTTACTTTTTTTGAAATTTTGCAGAACTTTTTTTATTTTCGTTTTCATTTGAATTTGTACTATTCCCTTCTCTTTCGATTTGCCCCTTTCCTCTCCATTCTACCTCTACTTTTTCATTGTTCTTTTTCCCGCCATTTTTATTTCTCCATTCCATTTTATCTATCCTTACCAAACCTTTCCACACAAGGACTTATTCAATGAATTTTTGCTTCCGGAATGGAAACCTGCATAACCGAATTTGAAAGATTTAGCAGAAGCAACGCAGAAAGGATTTCATTTTCAAGAAATTTGTTTTTTGCATTTGATATTTCCAGAATTCTTTTCGGAATCGTCAACATTTGATATTTTGTTATCTATGCAAACATACCGCTTGAGACACGGGTTGATAGAAGTACTCCTCTTTGCCCTTTAAATAATGCACAACTACTATGATATCTACAAAATGTTTACTATAATATTATTTCTAATGGATTTGATTTGATACTATAATTAATAATACAAACATATACAAAATATAAAATTTGAAAATATAAATTTTGAAGTAATTACTTTATCATTTTTTTATGTTAGATATTTGAAACATGGTGCATTTAATATTCTGAATGACTGTAACAGTACTTTGAGTCAATCATTAAATTATAGTTTGATTTCGTTCTAATGGCGACATCTTTATTTTAAAAACGACATGAGTTTGAGAAAAATAAATCTTAGTACTAAAAAGTAGAAAATAATTAAAATGATGCTATTTAATACTATAAAAACTGTACACTTAATAAACTGCTTTTAATTGAATTTGCTAATAAATAAAATAGCAACTTTTATGCTGATTGATAGAATATCATTTTATTTTTGACGATTGATTTTCTACCAAAAGCATGCATGTCATGCAGATTAAATCATAACTTAATGTAAGTTTATTGGCTGAATTTTTTTGCCGTTTAAATACTGTTTCATATTATTTAATTTCATGTGTAAATTCATTTTATACTGTACGCAGTCTGTTTTATTGGAAATCAACTCAAAAATACAGTTTTCCTATACAAATCGTTTCTTAAAATAATAACAAGGAATATTCTAATAATGCATTATTCTAAAATGAACTGTGGCATTGTGAATAGTTTGCTGTGTTTATTACGTACTAGTTTGGTTTAATTTTGCTTATCAAAATGCATACAATAGTTTAATTTAAAACAACAATTATACACAAAGTGATAATTGTTACCCAATTGTAGAATTGCATCCTATACGTCATATTATTCTTTATATAAGGCAATCTATTTGTGTTTTCTGTAATTCACTGCATTTTTATTATTATATCGATGTATTTATTTGTGTTGGTTTTAATTTAATGTGCATTTTATGTGTTCCATTAAACTTAAATATGAAAAATTCATAATTTGAAAATGTACACCAGTATGATGCTTATCACTAAAATGCATATCACTAAATTTTATTGTGTGATACAATTTTCACAGTTTTATTTAACTAGGTTTGTAAAGATGGATTCGAATTTATAATGTTTTAGAATTTTTAAATGTTCTGAACTTATATTTTCTTAATGATAATGAATGATTTTAATATTTTCAGAACTTTCTTAATTTATTAATGAATATTTTACTTTTGATCGTATCTGAAGGGTTTTAACTTTGTACTAAACTAGAGAAATTATAATTTCAAAATTCCTTAATATTTATAATAATAAATTATAAATTGTAGACTAAAAAGTAGAAAATAATTTAAATAAAAAAATTCTACTTCAGATAACTATGTAAGTGGATTTAAAAATTGTCTTTATTTAATATATATAATTTTATTTATTTATTGAAGTCCTCAGTAAAGCTATTTCTTATTGAATCCTGCCCCAAGCTAGCTTTTTTTTTGTAGCTGCATCATAAGAGATTGCAATCAATTTTGAAATTTTAATCTTTCAGTTTTCTTAACATCACATAAAAAATAATTTTTCTTCGTAAAGAAGTACTGTAAAAGAATAAAACAAAAACGAAGCGCTGTTTGGATTGTTAATGAATTTAGATTAACCTTCTTCTTCGATAGGATAGGATCGGCCTTGAAGGTTTGATGTTGCAAGTTTTAGTCCAAGGCAAACAGTTCTAAAGACACTTAAAACGACGCCAAAAGTAGTCTTAAAAGCAACTAAAGCATGGTTAAATAAATACATACATAAAACAGAATCCCAAGCGGATCCATCTGAGAATTTTGCTACGCTTGATACGAGGAGCAATGGCCGAGGAGCTGGCCGAGGAGCAATCAGTGGGAAGAGTTTGGCTTCTAACCAAAGTTGCTTTGTTATTGTAAATGATACAATTTTGACATCCAAGGCGAGAGATCCCACGTTCCTGTCCCTCAAATAACTTGTTACTCTCCCGCAAAGAGAAATTGTTTCAATCGTCAAAAGAAAAATCAAAGAAAATATTGACAAATCTGTATGTTGCAGACCTCCATGAGTCTGATATCCACATTTTTGTTGTTGTATTACGTTTGTTTGTGAACACGATAACCTAAAAACAATTTGAGCTAGAAGAATGAATTTTGGAATTCATCTTTACATCTAATGTGAAGATATTTTTTTCTTAAATTTTGACCGAAATCCAACTCTAAGCAGTTTCTATCCATCCAAGGGGACATGATAACTACAATATGTAAAGATCTAAATGAATAAGAATAGTACCCAAAGAATAGATTTTTGTAAAGTTTTGAGCCATATCCAGTAATGGGTTGATCGTTTGATAGATCAATGCAATCTCATGTATGTGAACCCAATAACTAAAAAAAAAGCAACTGGGCTAAATGAAATTTGTATGCTATCTTTTTACTAAAATTGTAGTTTTGTGTCAAATTCTGGTGCCAGTCGGTTGACAAAAAACGAGTTCAAATTTCTTCATAATCCTGTGAAGCACAAAACTCTGTTGTGTGGGACTGTGAAAAAAATCCAAGAATCCAAGATTTAAATGGTTTTACTCAAGATCCCTGGACCATGCGTAATAGTTACGGAAAAACCCTTCCTCTTTGGTTTAATTTTATGTTGTTTAGATTAGAATATTCTACGAAAACTAACTATAATCCATGCACTTTCGTATTCAGAAAATATAAATTGACATTTATTGATGAATAAATGTACATTTATTATACATTTATATTATAATTATATTTATCATGTTCTAAAATCGCATATAAACAAATAAAAAACAATTCATTATAATCAATTGATTTTATCTAAGAGGCATTTTTCATTCCTTCTATATTTCGTATTCACATAACAAACTTCTTGAAAATAATTAATTTGAAATTAAACATATATTTAAAATCTCTCTGCAGCGGCTTGTATAGAATGAAGGCATAAATGAAAAAAAAAAATAATTGAGTAAATATTCTATTATGTTTAAGCTGTAATCGGATCTATGTACTTGAAAAAAAAAACTACTCTCTTTAGGCGTTTAATTAAAATTAATCCTCATTTCGTGTTTAATTTTATTCATCATTTAGCACCAAAAAAAAACTATTATTATTTTTTTTGCTGTTTTCGTCAAGAAAATACTTTAGAAAGCCATCTTAATTACTGCTAATTTATTAATAATTAAATTAGGAAAATGCATTTAAGCCAAGAAATTAAGAGCTTATTATTTGAAATAAAACGCAGGCATTACTAAAGCATTTTTGCGAATTAAAAATTTGTTAAGGAATTTTAGATGGATGCAACGTACGACAATTTTGTGAAATATTATAGTTTCGGCCTATTTGCTTTTTCTAACTTTGTTATCAACTTTAGGATTGTAAGATATATAGACTTATTCTTCCGGTGAGTATAAGCTGCACGAAGTTCAACGATCTTGATAAACAAGAACAACACGAAGCGCGGACAGAAAAAACTCAGTTTGGGCATACACTAACAACATCCTTAGTGAAAATTAAAACATGCGAGCAAACATGAATCGCTATTTAAGTAGCAGCATTTAGCAGAACACAAATGGAAAATTTACTTTCCAATGTGCACCAAAGAGGAAACTATAAGAGAGCTTCACTCTCTTATAGTTTCTTACTAGTTTGCGGACTTTATTAGAAAGGTCACCAGGTTTAGACTCCTAACAGGCATATCCCCTTAATTATTCTATTTTCCAGAACATTCATCTGCATCGCTAAATGGTCATCATTTTTGGAGGTCATTGATAGAGCATCCCTTCAAAATATCTGTAAAACTCACTTTTTAGAGTTGAGATTAACTTTGCAAGAAAGCAATATTACAGATACACAAAAATGTGATTCCAAAACCTCAGTTTCCTAGTCGAACAAATATTCTTTCAAAAATTTGATGAGATGTGGGACAAAACATGATTATTAGCCTCTTAACTGAATAATGATCGTGTTCAAAATTCAGGTGTTTGGACTATTTGAATGCAAAGATGGGGATAAGTTAGTTTCTGGCGTTTCACTACTTTTGAAGTGAAAGCGAAGATTTTCGGAGAAAACTGTTTTATTGTAATAGTGGTACTTCTAGTTCTATAGAAGAAGGGTGCCAAACTCAAATGCTGTCGCGAGTCCATAAAGAATTTGGAGTGTGTAAGCGATACAAAAGAAAGAGAGAGAGAGAGAGAGAGAGAGAAAGATTTTTTATGAATGTAAGTTTATTTTGTGAGTACAAGAAAGTTCAGAACAGAACGCCGTCTCATACCCCCGTATCCGCGACCATTCTGGTCACTGAACGGTTTGGTGGGCATGTTACGAGAATTTTATTTAATTAACAAAATATTTACAGTAGAAAAACGAAACGAAAATAACTATTTACAGAATTTACAATTATATAAGAAATTATATTAAGATGAGATCGTTTACATAATTTTTCAACTTAGAAATATAATTTGCAGTAATAAACTTAGAAATATAATGCTGAGAGATAAAATGTGTAAAAATATACATATAATCTGTGTTCACTTATTTTTTATGATGTAGTAGATCAGGATGCAGTTAAAAAAATCAGATGGAAAATAATTTGAGAAATGGAAATGCAGAGAATCTCTGTTTGGTTGAAATGTGTGACAGGAGACTGCGGTGCTTGTTTTTTCCCTTAGTCTTTTTTGGTATGAGACTTGATGTAGAGAGCTATGGAGGCAAGAATAGGTCTCTATTTCCACTTATAAATTTGATTATACTGTGGATTTTTTGCCCGGAAAGGAAGTTGCTGGCGACTCTTTTCAGCTATTCCTGTTCATGGCTTGGTGATGGTTTTTTCATATGCCAGGAGATTGTAAGGATGCATTCCGTAGCATAATGAAGTGCTGTGTCTATCCCACCACAACTGCACTGGTCACGGTCAGACAGATTGAACCTTTTGAGGTAGGCAGGAAAAGGGCCGTGTTCTGAGAAAAAGATAATATCCTCTCTGATCCAGTGAGTGGGATTAAGTTTTCTGAAGGCAGGATATTAAAAATTTTTCTGTCTGTGATACCATTGCTCCAATATCCTTGCCATTCCTCAAGCATGTCTTTCCGGAGGAGGGCTTTTATATGTCGTTTAGGAAGCTTTGTTTGCATATAAAATTGCCCATTTTGCGTTGCGTCCTTTGCCAGTTGATCTGCTTTTTCATTGCCTATATTGCCCGCATGTGCTTTAAACCATGAAACTTTTACTGTTGGTTTTGAAAGCAGGACACCAAAAATTTCTCTTGCTGTTTGGTTTGTGATCTTTGGATTTGAAGATGCCATGATACTAGCTCCATTGCCGACATGTATTTTAAAAGTACTATTGTTTGAAAATTGAGATGTATATTTTACTGCTTCATGAAGTGCGGTGAGTTCAGCTTGGAAAACAGTATTGTTGTCATTCAATTTGGCAGACCAGTGGTAGGATCAAGAATCATTGAATAGAACACAAAACGCAGCTCCAACTCCATGTTCTGTTTTTGTGCCATCTATGAAGATATTAATATTGTTTATTTGAGATAAATTTATTCCTTCATCTTCCAATGAGATTTGGTTGGAATTGAGATGCTGTGAAGGGTGAGTAGAACAACCAGTTGCTTTTTTCTCAAACTCTTCTGGTTGTATCTCTGTTATATTATGCGAAAGAGGGATTCTTAGGCGATATATTGTCGTTAGTCTGACATCAAACTGTAATTGCATGTGCAGGGGTGGAATGCCGAGAATGGTTTGTAGCGCTGCTGTTGGAGTTGTGCGGTAAGCACCTGAAATATAGAGAAGAAATGGTCTCTGAATGGTGGAGAGTTTCCTCTTCATGCTATATGTTGGGTTTAGACACCACGCTGATGAACCATGGGCGAGCATTCTCTCAACTACTGTCTTGTAAAGAACTTTTTTGTGTTTCTGAGAGATTCCCCTTGTGCTGCTAGCGATTCTTTTGAGGTTTTGGTGCATTTTAATGGACTTTTCTCCTTGTTTTTATATGTGTTCTAGCCAGTATAATTGGTCATCAACGTGGACTCCTAGATATTTAATAGATTTATTTCTTTTAATGATGTCTCCATTCCATGTGATTCTGGGGCCTCTCGCCATTTTGCTGAATAAAATATGTTTTTTCCCCCGTGGAGATGGAAAATTGATTATTTGAGCAGCAGGAGTTAAATTTGGCTATTGCAACTTGTACAAGGTCAATAGTGAAAATATTTTCTTTTATACATTTGGTATCATTTCCCTTCTGCCATTTTACGTATTACGAGAAATACCTTGATTGCAGCGATTAAAATCGAATCTGATCAGTGGTGAATATTTGTAATTTTGGATCTGACAGAAGAACTTATTACTTGTCGTAAGCGAAAAACATTACTTACAGTTATTAGTAGGTCCAAACATTGAAATAACTTTATGCAGATTTCCAAAATTTTCCAAAACCAAACCGAGTCTCAGTTACCTCAGTAAACGTATTATATATTGATTCTATAATAGAAAATAGAATAAAACAAAAGAATGTTCCTTCCAAAGATTACAAATATTTAAATGCAGATCTAGGACTTAAAAATTTTACCGTGTTCTTATGATACAATGCAAATTTCCGTCAATTTCATTCGTCCAATAGGCCATTTAAAAAAATTATTCCTCACAATTTTAATTCAAAATTTTCGTTGCGTATTGCTATGCTTTTTGGTTCGCAACAACCTTAATTTAACATAAGTTCATATTTCTAAGGACGACAATCATTGGAAATAGTGATTTTTTTTTGCTTTAGTTATATTAACGTCGCGTTTTAAAGCAATGCTAGGGCTATTTTGGCACAGACCTCGTAATTTTGAACCGCTGTCAGACGATGAGGAAGAAATCTGAGCTGGAACCCACCATTCCAAACTTTTATACCACACCAGCGAGAGGACGATTGGCCCCGTCGGATTTAACATGCGCGAGACCCACTTACATGTCGGTTCTTTGGTGGAATCGGATCTCCAACATCAAACCTTCCGGTTCCGAAGCCGAGACCTTACCACCAGGCCACCGTGGCACTGGAAAGAGTGGAATCCTTTGTAGCATGCAGTGACGAGAAATAGGTCATGCTATGCAATTAAAAATATTCATGGCATAAAATTTGTAAAATAAGTATTTTAAAAAATCACTGTTTTCTTCCTGATATTTTATATTACGCAGTGGCTAATTTTAAACTTAAATGGGGCTTTATTGTAAAATGTTTCAGAATGAAATTGTTGCGTAAGGGGTTAAAAGCAGAACTAAAAGACAAAATTTCTCTCTTCCTCTTCAACTGCACCATGCTTCAACACATACTAAACAATTAAGTCACAGTTAGACACGAATCATTAAGATTTCAATTTTGATTTGATGTTTGTCTTCTAATAAGTAATATTTTGCTCTAAATATTAGTTGCTAAGTAATAAAGATACAAATGATGAATATAAAAAAAACTGAACTGCCTTTTTTTTGTTTTTATGGGCTTTTTCCTTTGAAATCATAGCATGAAAATGCAACGAGATTATATTTCTTTATAGTAACAAAAATCGTATCTTGCCCTGATGGCTTTCCCTTCATAAAAATCATGACAGCGTCACTTCCGTAAAGTTTTGACATAAAAATAGTGGTAGTATCTCTGTCATAAAACTTTGGCTGTCAAAATATAAGCATGATGTTGGCAGTGATTCTGCAAGATTAAACGGCACAAAAAACTTTTCGTAAAACGTAAAAAGGCCTTTTCCGTGTGTAAAGTCGTCAAAAAAATTCTCTGAGATTTTAATGAATCTTCATGCTTCAGACATCTTCGCATACAAAAAAAAAATTCTGATTTATTCCTTTCTCTACTTGTTTGTAATAAATTGATTCCAAACGAAATAAGGCAAAAGGATGAATTTGTATGTGTTTACGCGGTACAATGAAATTGTAGATATTGTAAATTTTGGAAGGAAAAATTGTTCTTCGGAATGTCTATTCATCCATCCATCTGTGCGCGTATAAGTTCGATATTCCATAAGATATGATCTAAGTAGATAAAATTTCTCATTTGGTTTTATAACTATGATTGTAGATGTGTAGGAAGTTTCAGACGAAACCTGCCAAAGGACTGACTTTCTGTGCGCGTTTGGATATGAACCCGATAATTCCATAATGCGACAAGCTAAATATTTGAATTTCAGCTTATGGTCTTTAGAAATTTAGAGTTAAATTTAGATTTCTTTCGTATTTTGAAGTAAATTTATTAAAAGTGTAGAATGTATGTGAATAGGATAATTTTAAGTTATTGAAAGTAACGGCAATATAAGTGAACCAATATAATTTTGTTAAAAATAAATAAATGAATAGTTTACCATTTGAAGAATTTTACCGTTAATCACTAAACCGCTTTTTAATTAAAATATTAAAGCACTATTTCTTTAATGTTTTTTAAAATACAAAAAAAAATATTTCGAATATGCAACGTAACATATTGCAGCATATGTAACAACTTAATTAACAAAACTTTGCTTAAGGCCAACTATAGTTTTATTTATTTAATATGAAATATTAAAAGTATTAATAAAGTTACTTTATCATTTTAAACAATTAAATTAAATAAACAGTTTGAATCATTAAAACATAAAAAATGGACTGAATTGAATTTTTAAAGCTTGAGCTTTATACGTTTTCAAAACTAATCATTACTAGAATAATACTATTAGGAATTAGAGTGTTAAATGACTGTCTTTACCTACAGAAAAGGAGAATGTGCGCGCTGATGATATTTTCTAGATTTTTCTCTAAAATTATCAAAGTATGTATGTATGTATGTACGTACGTATAAAAGATAAAAATGTACACTTCTAATTGATTTCAAAAATGTGTTTAATTCAATTAAAAATGAGACATAATTCTTATTTTTCTCGCCCTAAATACCCGAAAATATTGTTGTAGGATGTAGGATTTGTTGTCCAATTCTATTCTTTATGTTTAAAAAATTTTTTTAAAATATTTATTTATAAAATGTTTGACAAAACTTTCCATTATTGTAATGGAATCCAGATATTTTCATTGTTTCATTAAATATTCAATCGTATGGTTTCCTTCGCAATTTATCTAACTTAGAAAGATTCTGCTTTATATTTTGCCAATTTATGTGAGGAATACAGTTTATATTAAAAAGGTTCATGTACATCAAAAATATAGCTTCTGTAAGGTTATTAGCATAATTCAAATTGTCTACCCCATTTTAAAAACACTTCATTACGCAAATGAGATTTTATTCATTTTAAACACAAACAATAATTCTACCCAATAAACAAAGCGAGCAAGTGATAAATAAATTGTTTGCACTAAAATAATAATTTTATTTCATTTTGGTAGTTATAGTTAGAATGCATTGCGTGCCAATTTACGTTATTTATTGATAAATCCTCTACGAAAAGTGCCATTCTAAATATTTGTTCAAAATATTTTCAGTTACAATATTCATTTCCATAGTTTTTGATATATGTGGAAGCTGTTGCATTTTCTGACGCCAGAAAAAGATTTTAAAGATGTTTTTTTTTCTTTTATCCTTACATCTTTTATCCTTACATCTTTTATCCTTACATCATTTTTTTATCCTGCATTTAATCTTACGCATTGGAACGAAATATTATCATGCATTAAACTTAAAAAATAAAAGGCGAATTATGATATCAAAAATCACTTAAAAAATAAGAAAGAAAAAAAATAGAAGTCGCCTGCCATAGAAAAAATACTGTTACTATAGCAAGTTATGAATTTCCATTTTGCTGAGGTTGCCATTTTTTTTATGAGCTGAATTGCGAATGTTCGAATGTTTTTAATGGCAGAAAGAAAATGCACAAGACTCGCAGCCCCCAAAAGATTTATGAGAGTGCGGAAGGCTGAAAGGAAAACGGTGCCTTCGAACACCTCAGGGACAAGAAAAGATGTCGATTTTTCTAGTTCAGTTAAGATATGAAACGTTTTAAGGTTTCTTTGATTCCATCTCCTGTGTAAGGATTCGGCAGCAGATGTATTTGATTCAGTTTCGCAGGAAAAAGGCTCAAGGACATCGGATGAAATAGGGTGAGAGATGCAAGCTTTCTACTGTCACGCTTAGGCGAGCAAAGCTTCTAAATAGTTCTTTTTTGTTTTTGTATTTTAGAGCTTATTATTGGTGCTTTAATAGGAAAAGAATGATTACGGCATTCTTTTCAATGTCTTAGAATGAATTCTGTCTTTTAATGATATTGTTTGCATTAAAATCATGAGGCATTACTTATAGCTTAATTACAATAATAAAACATTGTAATAATTAAATTTCAACCTCTGATTTTTAAAAGTTATTATACTATCAAAACTAAATAAAACATAATGAAACTAAATAAAACATAACTTATACTAACTAAATAAAACAAGCAAAACTTTAATCTAAAGTATATGCTGGGAATAAAATAGTTATTGTACAAAATCAATCTTTATTGCTTTATTGGCTAGCCATTTTATAGAAAATGTGTCGCAGACTATCACTTGCTTGAAAAATAATGAACGTCATCATAAAACCGAGAAGGAATCACTATTCAGAGCCCGCATCAATAGTGTGTGAACCCTTTTTGTAGCGGATTGCCGACTGTCATCACTACTCTGAAAAGGTTGATTCAATATCGGTTCAAAAACAGGTTACTAACCGTTGGATCAAATAAAAAAAATGTGAAAAAATTCAGATTGCTTGAAATCAAAATTGGTATTGCTAAAACAAATAGGAATAGAAATTTTTAAATGGTGTAAATATGTGTTTGTGTCATAATATTCACCAAAATGATTGGAAAAACAATTCATTTTTAAAGGAAAAAATCTAAAATCTTGGAAAAAGTATTTCTTTATGAGCACTTATTACCTAAGAAATGTAACTACGTGCTAAATTTGGTTGCTTTAGATCCAAAGGTCTGCTCTGTAGAATGACTAAAGATTTTTATATTATGAATGTTGATGCATGCTATTTACAGATAATATCCAGCCTGTAAATATTTTCATATTAATGATAAGTCGTCACAAAATTGGAACCTTAAAAGATTTTCTTCATTTCGATATTCACAGCTTTATTTTTATTAAAAAATGTAACATTTGAAACATTATGATATTATGCAGGTTTCCTTTTTCTCTTTCTTTAACTTTTCATCGCAAATACAAATGATGAAAAAGATAATAAAGTAAGATGATATGTATTGCATTCGCTAGTTGAGGTCAAATATATTCAAAATGAGGCATATTACCAAAAGAACCGGTAAACAAATTAACTTATTATGAACCTTCCGTGCCACGAATGAACGATAGTTACGAAATATATGTCTTGGGTGTGAATTTAACATTTTTACTTAATCTATCGCTAGAATATGTATTTTATACACCATTTTTTCGGCCTGTTAATACAACAATTTGGCATAAAACTAAAAATGTATTGAAAGATAACATACTGAATAGTATTGATTTGAGTCATTACTTTTATGAGTTATTGCGCATACATATATGCGAAAGTACAGTTCGATAGACGATGGGTTTCGCTGAAAATTTGATATCTATATTTGACAAGTTAAACCTTTGTACTAAATTTTATCTGCTAAGTTCTTTGAGTTTTGTAATTACCGAATTCTTATTTACTCGAACAGTGATAAAGATTGATTTACTGTCAATGGTTTTTTTTCGAAACTCGTTAAAAATTTACAAATTTAATTGTAATCCCTTATACCAAATTTCAGCCGTCTAGCTTAAAACGTTTTTTAGCTATTGTGTTTACAGACTACTTAATGATAAAAATGCTTTTTTGGATTGGGTCGGTTTAAAACATGGAGATTCTTTAAAATCTCGAATTCGAATTTTTTGTCGATTACAGTATTTTCTCTATATTTCGTTACTAGAAAGTAATAATTTTACTAAATGAATTAAAATACTTATTTACAGTACATTTCCAAAATCCTAGACAAGATGGCTGCTTAAATAATAATATTTTAAGTCTCAAAGAATATGAAACAAATCTTTGTATATAAAATAGGTGTTCGAAGAATTTGCTGACAAAGGTGATACACGCTTCGAATGTTTTCATTCATGTAACTAGACTTTTATGCTATTGTTTATGTACTATGAAACATTTTTTGTTTATGGTATTTGGCATATCCTTTTTTTAATTCATTCACTGGCAATGAACCCTTTGTAGATGCATCCCCCACCTGTGGCTCCATTCTGTTACGTTTCTGTATTCTTAAGGTTGCAATATAGCCAGTATATACTATAAGGCTATCACTGTAATTCACTACCCGTTCCTATACAACTATTTGTTCCGTTTCTTTCCTAAATTGAGGTAACATTGAGATTTTATTCAAGCAGTTTGTATATCTGAAAAAATTATTTGAACAAAAATAATACCAATCAAAATGAATACTACTGAAAGGCAACTATAAAATTAAGAATGGTAAAGAGATGGCTGAATTATTTTTGCAAATACAAAGCTTATTGAATTGAATTCATAAATACAATAAGTAAGAGCGGGAGTATATTTGTAATTTAAGTCCACAATACAAATGCATTGAGCATATTTTTTACTCATTTCAATTCAATGAAAACTCACGAAAAAAAGAAACAGGTTGTCAATGGAGACAAGTCAAGCAATTTTAATTTCTCATTGTAATTTCAAAATAACTTGCGCTCGATTTTATAGCTATAGAAAGAAAGGAAATGGTACAATTAAGAAATTAAATTAAGCTTTAAAATATAATTGGGCTAAAATGGATTAGCTTTGCATTTTTTAAAATTTTATTAGTATTTTACGTGTTCATTTTATTAGAAAACTTTAAACTTTATTGATTTCAGCAGTATTTAATTAAAAATCTTTAAACGCTTACTAACAATAAACCAAACCTTAAAACAATTTTTGTCAGAATAAATTAAACCATTGTCCATCTACTTTTTTAAGGTTTTATTTAACATTTTAAACTTCCTATATAGGTGTATGGAAATTATGATCAACCTATTTATGCTTGCTTTTAATTTAAATTTCGAAAAATCATCATCCTAAAAGGAAATAATAAAGAAATTTCTTGGAATTAATCTTCTTGTGTTAGGCCTCTAAAAGGGGAAAAAATAAGATCTGGAGTCAAATATCTCTGACTCAATTTTAAAACAGTGCTTTAATCTGGAAGCTAAAGTTTTAAAAATATACCTTCGATTCATTCATAAGGAAAAATGTTTTAGCTCCTTGTACATATTCAGCATTAAAATCATTTAATAAATTTCGTTAAAATAATACAATAAATTAAAATCAGCATTATGCTTCACGAAAATAATGCTTATTTTAATCAACTCATTTGATTAAACAGATATTTAAATGAACATCTAGTAAACATATTTTAATTAGAAAACGAAAATTTTTTTTTCATAATGCGTTGACGAATTCATTTAATTTTGCTACAATTTTAATCTTGGAATTTGAAAATACAACATTTCCATTAAAATAAAATATTTCTCGCAAATAATTCTTTCCCTAACTTATTTAAAATGCAGTGATGTGTAAGAAAAATGATTTGGAATTTCCAAAAAGGGATAACAAATGATTTAATTTTGAAACGTTATGTTTTTTGTTTTACATCATCGGCCATCATGCTGAACTCAAAACATCAGCAAAACTACCCTCCGAATGCTTGAAAAGATTTATTCCATGAATATTCTTTTCCAAATTTGTTTCGATTTCTTTTTCATGTATCTTTTTAATGAGATTGACATAAAATTTATTTTCAAGAAATGCTAAAATGTAACTGTAATATTTTTTTCAAATTTTGTATAATTCTTTTACAGATGTTTTTAAATGGCTCGATTCAATTTGCAATATATTTTTATCTAAGACTTTCATGAAATGAACATTGTCCATTACAAACAAGAAATTGCTTATTATTACAGAAAATTAAAAATATGCATATAATTTGTTTTATAATTTATTTTATGTAATATAGTGGTGTACATAAATAAATTATAATGCAAAAATAAAATCAAAATATATTTAAATTTTATTTAGAGAATAATGCATGTAAAATAAAATAGCTGAAATGATAGTGATAATTATCTTTCACTTAAAACGCAGCTATTCAGTCTTTTATTCTTATTTTCGTCCAATTCGAAAGATTTTATTTGCGTGACCAATTTATATTTATAAAAAATAAAATGTAAATATATTTCCTTCTGCATCAGTACAATTTCTCTTCTATTTTTTTGAGGTTCCTTTCGGCTTGTTGATTTCTTAAGATAAACACGGCCGGAGTTTTTGTTTATAGAGTTGTTTGTGACATTTTCAATATTATAATTTCAGTGATATATTTCTTTCAAAAAGAACTATAGAAAATGGAAATATTAAAAGTGTTTCATTTGTTAGGTGTTATTTTGAGAAAACAACAAGTTCAGTGGAATGATGGTACGTATCAAAAATATTAATAAATGAATAAAGAAGAATAGCAAAAATAAACAAAATAATGTAAACCACATTTAGTAGATGAATATCGTGAAATTATTCATACGCAATTTGTCGCTCGTATTTTAGAGCCCGTCATTTCTGCATATGGATATGGCAGAACGTTTTTCCATTGAAATATCTCATTCCCCCCCTCCAAAAAAAACTTTCTCGCATACTCTCTAATAAAGTGCTATCCCTCAACCCCCGCAAAAAATTATGCATTTTCGTAAGGGCACAAAACGCCTTACATGGCAATGGCGTACAATAGTTACGAAATATTAACCTTTGGCGCTAAGTTAGTATTTTTACTGAATTTATCGCGCGTTCCTTGGAGAGTTTTCTTTACCTTAAATGCTCGGTATGCAGTAAATAGTATCCAAAAAAGGAGTTCGTGTTTAGACCCATAATTCCCAACTGATTGAAAATAAAAGTTGACACAAGATTACAACTGTAATCACAAAATCCCGTACCAAATGTGATTATTTAAGTTATTCCGCTCTTGAGGTATCCCGTTTACAAGCTTCTAAAAGTACTAATCGACAAACGGTGAACCCCTTGTTGGATATAGCTGAAAGTTGGATACGTTTCTACAATATAGATGTTAAATCTGTGAATCGAATTTTATTCATTGAGGTTTCTTCGTTTTGTCGTTATAGCGCTATCTTATATTCGAACAGTTTGACAGACAGACAGACTTCCTCTGAATAGATTTTGATGAAAATCTTATAAACATCCAGAAATGTATTGTAAAGATCATATATCAAATTTCATTCATTTAGCTCAAAGCGTTTTTGTGTTTTTTCACAGACAGATAGACAGACATTATCCAAACATGTGTTTTTCTAATTCGGAGAGATCTGAAACGTGGGGATTTTTCATAATCTTGAGTTCGAATTTTTTGGACAATTATAATACTTTCTCTGTACTTCGTGTACGGGAAAATAAAAAATAAAGCCGTGATCTGATATTTTTAAAAAATTGATTGTTGATTCATTTAGTTGATCTCAATATTGTAATGATTTTTTGTCACTTTATTTGCCGTATGGGATTTTCAACTAAGCAAGTCAGGTCATTTCTCGACAGGCTTCTTTATATTGAATTATTAGCCGCCTTTGGCGACAAGCCGGTTCGCCAATCTTAATGTTTGTTAAAATTTTAATAATTAAATATTTTATGCAATTCCTACTTTAATAGCTTCTTCATCAAAATATTTTAAAACTTCAAATTTTGATAGTCATATAATTCACTCATAATATTATAAACGCCTTCAGTCATAACGTAATATGTATCTCTCTCATTTTCTGTTAGCTCCCGTAGAATTTATACTTAATCTGCAATTAATATAATAATATTTTTTACTGAAACAAAGTATTTTTTTTAATATGATTACTGAAAACAGTCACTGAGCCTTTAAACTTTATGGGCACTAAAGAATATCTTTCTTAATTTATGTAATATTTCAAGAATTTGTCAACAAAATTTTCTCAGATTCATCATGACCAGATCAATTAGTTAACAATGTTTCATTTTAAATGCATCAAACACTAAGAAAATAAAACGAATCGTTTAAAATAATCGGTTGAAAACAGGTTAAAAAAAACTACTTAAAAAACGATAGACTTAAAACTATAAGCATATACAAAAAATATATAACTAAGATAAATACACTCTAATTACAAAAGCATGCAACTAATCTAAAAATAATTTAAATCATCCTTTGATAATGGTTGTCATGTCAACAATCTGAACACAATGCGCATACGTGAATTTTCAACGCCAGTTACGGTAACGCAAATGCGTGAGTTTTTCTACGCCAGTTGGGGTAACGCTATGCAGATTATACATTTTTAATTTCCTTTATTCTGTTTTATTTTAATTCAAAACTACTTCAGAATGAATCTGAAAGATCGATTCATTAACAATGTTTATTTTAAATGCCTCAAACATTAAAAAAATAAACAGAATCGTTTGAAATAATCAGCCGAAAAATCTTAAGCCTAGCCTTATTACTGTTGGGGGAAAAAAACTGAGCCCTTACTAATTTGGCGGTGGGGAAAATGAAGTTCTTTTTGGCGGGAAAATTAGTTTTTAATTAATAATTAAAATTATAATTAAAAATTCAAAAAAAGGGACCCCAGGTGCACATTCCCGACCTCCAAGATATACATGTACCAAATTTGATAGCTGTAGGTCAAATGGTCTTTTCTGTAGAGCGCCAACACACACACACATTGAGCTTTATAAATAAGTATAGATGAAAGTCGGTTCAAAAAAGCCTGCCGATTAAAGTCAGTTCTGTTAATTTGCTATTTAGCCTGGTTTCCTCAGTCATTAAATTAGCTATTGTATGTTATCTTCAAATGGTATCTCGTTTCCACTAATTCCGAGTAAAAGTGGTAAGGCAGTAAGGCTCAAAAAAATTTCTAATTTCTATCAATGTCAGTATAAATAATATATAATTAATTATTATTTATAATTCATCGTAATAATGAACATTCTTTATTTTTTTTAACATTCTTTTCATTTTTAACATTATACTCCACTTTACAGGTCCCTTAAACAATTTTTAATATTATGTTTTTTTGAAGTTCATTATTTTTTTAAAGTCTATCACAATCAAATATTATTACTTGTAAGTAAGAAATAGTTTACAAATAATTACGATTAATTTTTTCAAATATTATTATTTTTGATGTTTTCTTTTTATAATATATATAGATATTAAAAATAAATCAATACGTTCTTCAGAATTATTAAAAATAGACTTAAATAAATCTTCAGTTTGTTGATTAAGTTATTGTAAAGCTAAATTGACCAGTTACCAATAGCCGAGGGCCCTGTAAATGTATACACTAGAACCACAAAATGCCTAAATCTACCACTGTTTATTGGCATGTTTACCGTATTATATTACATTTTACAGCATTATCCAATATTTTATTTAATGATTATGAAATCCATTTCTACCAACAAAAATAAATTTTTAATTTTTTTTTTTAATTTAGCATTATTTGAAGAATAACTATACAATATCATGCGTATCGTAAATTTACTTTAGCTTTAACAAGTATATTTACTATTTAGATTTTGTTTTAAGCAAATATTACGTATTTGTTTATTTTAAGAGCTACCAATTCAACTTTAATGCATCTTACATAATCTTTTACAACTGAAAATGTCATTTTTTAAACTCTTGTATTTTAAGAGCAATCTTATTGCATATAGTGTACTCAAATTTGTATTTCAAAACGTGACTTAAAATACTTGTATTTGAAATATTCATATTTAAAACGAATTCTTCATCAAATAGCCAATAATTCAAAAGGGACTGATATTAAAGTAAAAATCAAAACTGATTACAGGTTTCCATTGAAATGTTACATAGATGAAATGAATGTTACTGAGAAGTTTAAATCCGTTTTCACAAATCAGTTTTAACATATCATTCAGAAAAGGATTTTTTTTTTTTTTTGGAATTTTATTCCAACACCAATCAATATTTATTTCGAATAATTCATATCCAAATAATTTAAGCAAAATTAAAGAAATGACAATGAAATTAAATGCAAAGATGTACATTGCAGAAAAAAAATGTCACAATCTATGAGTGTTTACTGATTTCTTAAAATGTTTTATTTTGGATACAATACAATTTAATCTCTTGATTTTTTTTTCGGTTTACTTCTAAAACATATTCAACTTGGCGTCGTTTTCCCTCATATGTTATAAAATGCATTTTATTATTTGCCAATCAATAAAAATATCTGTTACATTTATTCTTTAAGCAGGAACTCTGAAATCGATCCATATCAAAATTTTATTTCATATCAGCAAATAAGATTACCGAATCTCTTTTCTCGCAAGTATGAAATAAGTTCCGCAGGAAACCCATAAGTAAGGATGCTTTTTTTTTCTTATTTCCGCCAATTTTCCCTGTATCAATAAGCTCCAAGAATCTCCAATACGGCGTAGCAAAAACACAGCACGTAGAATCACTTTGTTGCCATCATTGAAGTAAGTAATAATGTGGCAAAAATAATCAATAACAACCGTCCGGCCAATAATAATGCTGACTGAAACTGGATCATGATTTATTATAGTCTGCGTGAGTCTTTGCTTGTGTTCGAACAGGTGTTTTGAACAAAATTCGGCATGGATCTTTGTATTAATAGACAGGAAATATGCAAAATATTTTTAATGAGTTTGAAAGAAAATACAGCATTTAAAAGAAAATCGAACCTTTACTTAAAAGATCATTCTTTCAGGGCAGAAAGAAAAAAGTACTTGTTTATTTCTTTGAAGTCTTTCTTGTTTGGAAGCAAATTAAAGTTGTTTGGAAGCAAAAGAATTTTAAAAACTGCATGGCATATAGTTGCTAGTATAATTAGGGTGTTTGATGTCAATATTCGGGACAAAATATTAAAGGAACATTTAGTTGGATTAAAAATAAAACATTTTTAAAATCCCTTTTCCCCTAGATTTTTTTAAAAATTAAAATGTGATTCCAAACAAGTGAGAGAGAATATAATGTTTTATTTTTTGTTATTACTTTAAATATCTACTTGAACTAACTTTCTCTTAAAAGCAAAATATTATATTTTGTATTTATTATATGCTTCTAGGAAAATATTTTATCAAACATAGAATTGATAATCAAAATTATCATAGAGGAATTATTTAAGAGATGTCCAAAATTTTAAAAACAATGTATTTTTTAAAAAGCATTTTCGTCAGTAAATGCTAACTTTTTTTAATGCTAACTTAACTTTAAAAGTAAATGTATCAAAAAAACCTATTAAATTCTATTCTACACTTACACGTTACAGTTAGCTTTAATATATAATTTACGATCATCTAATAAATTTAATTATTGTAATAACTACTAAGATTTGTGACTTTAATGGATAAGAATATTTTACGTATTTCCAGTTATGTTTTTCCAGCAATGAATATCAACATTTTTAAAATTTTTACAGCTTTTCACTGTGTGTATATTAGGCACTTTTGATGGCATATACAGGCTGGTTATAGTTAAACTTCCCCTATAAACAGCATCGTACAACGCAAAAGGTTGAACGGATTGCAACGAAATTTGGGTATACAGACTATAAAAGAGATGCGGTCACGGAATTTCGAAAGAAAAAAAAATTAGTTCCAAAATGTCCACTAGAGGGCGCCTTTTCTGGAAAAACATTAACTTTAACACAATAGACGACCAAAATGTAAACAGAAACAGTATTACCAATCCAGAACAAGTATTATGAGTAATAAAATGAAAAAAAGGGGAAAATCTGGCAACTCCATAATGTTTCATGTGCGAAGCATCACAACTGTTCTGCTCCGATCTGCTATTGAACACACTGTCCATTAACTTGAAATGTTGCAGGTGAAGGAGCGTGGTCACATGGAGCACCTTTCCTTACATCGTCCTGGACACGATTAACAACTGCTCCTCTTGTGCAATTTCGTCCTAATCTGTACATACAAATAATAATATTGTTCCTGTATTCGGTTATGGTGGTTTATTGTGTTGAATTTAACGTTTTTTCCGGAAAAGATGCTCTTTGGTGGACATTTTGGAATTAATGGTTCTACACTATTTAAAATGATGATGAAAAATAATGTGACAAAGTTATACTAAAAACGGTAGAAAAAAACTTATTTTGTGTTTCACGTCACTAGTAAAAAAATTTAATGAGTTTTACTTGTTTCATAATGCTCTGTGTTCAATATGTTTTATTGCGTATATTAATTTAATTTCTTAAAATAAAAATTGCGCTTAACTTCAGGAAAAAACGTCCAATACGGCCGCATTCAAATTATTAATTGAAAAATTAAATTAGTTAAAAATAAAATGAGGAAATGAATATAACTTTAGTGATTTATAACTAAAATATTATATTTCATGCTGGAAGATGAAACACTGTAAAACGGAGCTAATTTATCTTAAATGATTTAGACATAAAAGTTATTTGGAAAACTTAGTTTAATTTTTCGATGGACATTAATGAATAGCATGCATGACAGTATCGTGCATAATTAAATCAAAAGCCTTGTATATCCTAGGTTTAATTAGTAATTTAGAAGGTAGGATAATCTTAACTATTTCAAAATCATTATGCATTTCAAGGTTTCGTAATTTTAACCTTACAACAGACTCTCACTTTCTCGGACAAAATTACAGCAATTTTTCTCAGAATATATCTGAGCCTCATATAAAAGTAATACAGAATAATTTATAATACCAAACAATTATCAATTACATTATTTACCAATCTGTTAAATATTCGCAGACTTTCAACAAGTTTGAGATTAGTTTCATTATGAATTCTGAAATTCCCCTCAACAACTAGCTTCAACAAAACGAATTAGATTGCCTTCTTTTATTTCTCATTTTATAGTATCTTGCTTTGACTTGTTTTTAACTTTAGTATTGTTCCTTTCAAGTATATATTGATAACATTTAATATTTTTAACAATTCTTTGCGAATTCTTGCAATAACTTTGCGAATTCTTTATTGCCTATTATTAATTATTCTTTTTTAATTTCATTCTCTTCTTTTTTTGTATCTTATTCTTCTTTAATTAGTCCTTAAATATTATTAGTTTGGTAACAATCGCTAAGAATGAATGGCAAGACCGAAGCGTAAATTTCTTAAGCTAATAATTCAGTTATCTGGAACAAATGAGTTTTATCTATAGCCATATTGTCTGATATTATGCCTTAGTTTTGGAAAAAAAAGGAATTTGACACCTCATTATAGCATTTTCATACAAAGAAACAAAATTAAATAAAATGGAAATTAAATCCAGTTAGCATAATTTATTTATTTATTTGAAATAAATAAACTACAGAGATTGACTCCATTTATAAAAGGCATTGATCAAAAACATACAAGGAGCTCAAACTACAAAGCAAATTGAAACACACATGAATAAGGAACAGCAAAGAATAAAGAATTATAATGTTTTAAACCATACATAAATAAAAATTTAAACAACTAACTAGAGTCAAAAAGTAAAATACACATAAGCACAATATAAGCACAGAATGCTTAGTTAAAAATACAGTCTTAATGTACAGTCGAATATTTCAAAAAATTATATAAATTCATTAAAAATGAAGTAAGGTCAAGTAGATAAAAGCTGAGAGCAAGTCGCCTTAAAAGCGCTCGAGTCATATGATGACTATCAAGTTACTGAGACATCCTGTTAAGTCTTATAAAATTAGATGACAAAGTTATTTTTATTGTAATTATGAAATTTCTGTCACCTTAACAGTTTGAATCGAATGATGTTTCAAAATGTAAGTATCCTAATTTCTTTTTCATGCAACCCCTGCTCTCAAAGGCATATAAATGAGGATTCGGTTTTAAAGACATATTCGTTGTTGCCCATATGTAGGCTAGAAATTCCATCCCAAGCATTAGTTTAATTTAAAGAGGGAATTTTCAGATATTACCTGCGCCATTTATTTGTCTTACTTATTTTCGGAGATTATATAATTATATTTCAGTGTACATAATATACGAGTACTTTCCGCTATAAATATGGTTTTTGCATTTGGTAAATATAATTGTTAAGTCGTATCTTCTATGCGTTGAACTATAAATAAGCCAGCAGTGGGCTCCCCGAAAATTTCTTGCATATTCCCAATTAAAGGTAGTATTCTCTTCTATCCCTTCTCCGAAGGAAATTGCAGACTTTAACATTTAACTTATCACCACACCACACCTCCGTTTCTAAAGCTCATGTGGCCCCTTTCCGGTTTGGTATAGATGCAGGTAAACTTTATTAATAAACAAACAAAAAAATAACAGAAAATAAAAGAAAAAGTTACATTGCAATAAATTGGAAAGAAGTATACAATTGTCAAAATACGAATATATATAACATAAAAAATGATAAAAATTAGAATGAAAAATATCTGAAATAGAATAAAATGGAGTGAATGAACATTATAATGTGCAATATGAGTGAAAAATAAATAAATTATAAAAATTTGGTTCTTGAAGAGCTTTAAGGATTTATTATGAATAAAGTGCGTGAAATATTAAAATAACGCTCCAAAAATTGTTAAGTTTCATCTAATTGGAATAATTCTCCATGATCAGTTATGAATTGAATCTTATTTATAATTATTTTTTGAGAGAAGATGAATTATTAAAGATACTTTTTACAAAGCACTTTCTAGAGTAGATGAAGGTTTTCTGAAGTGCCATGAAAGAGTTAAAGGACAAAACACGACAAAGTGGATGGAATCGCCAGTCTCTTAACAAGAGCAAAAGTCATCCTCTAATAAATGGAAATGGCGAGGAAAAGAAAGAAATGGACCATGTCCTGTCACAAATAGGATTTATTCACTAGTCCAGGAGAGTGACTGCAATTTTACTATTTTAAAGACTTTTTAAATAGAACGGCCAGTATTTCCACTGTGCGAAAGGTTTTGCCATTTTCTTACAAATATTTCTTGGAAACTCTGTTTAAGATGGCACCGGATTTCGGTGTTTCAAATGAAACACCTTCGATGATGGCTGCTTTTGCTCGAATATTGGCTTCTTCATTACTCCGATAACCAACACGGACTTTGACCCCTCTTAAGAGTATGTTTGGATATTGGAGAAGTAGGGATTGGACGTCTCGAACAAGTTGATGAGGAGTAAGGGAAAACTGCAGACCTTAAACAAAGCAATGAAAGCTCAACCCGAGAGCTCAGATTTTTATCATCAGAGTACCAATCATGAGCATTTTAAATGGTCCTCGGATGATTCAAACAGATTAAAACCAAAATATGTCGCAAAATTCCAATTACAGAATCACTTTAGGAATTTCATTTCGTAAATCGTTGTGCTTTTGAGTTATCATGTTTATATGCATGAGAATGAACAGATCGACAGACAGTCAACCCGCTAAAGGATTTGATTCAAGATTGGACAAAAATCCGCAATTCAGAAATTAAAACTGTGAACTAAATGTTATTCATGTAGCTCTTTGCGTGTTGTAGCTATAGTATTTTCTTGAACCGAGATAAGTAGACAGACTAATAAATTTCTTGTGAAGAGATTTCGTTCCATATTTGTCAGAAATTTGGTGTAAAGACTGCATAACGCATTCCTTCTGTCTAGAGTAAAACGTGCTTGATTTTTGTGTAGACAGACAGACAAACGCAATTCCAAAATTTTGTTTCTTTGGATTCAAGGAGGTTTGGAACGTGGATATTCGTCAAAAATCCCAAGGTCGAATATTTATGCAATTATAATATTTTTCTCTTCGTTATATTTAAGCATTTTAATATTTCTTTTTGAGTGTTTATAATATTTTAATATCTCAAAAACGTTTCAAAATTCTAGATTTTGCTAAAAAATAGTATTAGTTGAAGAAAAATATTAGTATAAAGAATGAGCTGGTAAGTCACAAAAATGGAAATGTTTCAACTTTTCTTAAGTGATTTAAATGAACCCTTTTATCATGTCACTCATTTTATCATTCATCTCGTGAAAAATCATTGTTCTAGGTGAAAAAAAGGATGTCGATGCAACGTTGCAAGCTTGGTGGAAAGAATGCATTTTATAGTAGAAATTGATAAATTAAATAATAATAGAATGCTTCCTATTTGCTTAAGGTGTCTGGCTACGTTCGAAAGTCGATTGTTTTTTGTGAAAATATCAAATAATTTTTTACTTAATATTGTTACATTTTGAAGAGTATTCTTTAAAAAAAAAAAAAAAAAAAAAACTTCAAATTGTTGTGAAGTTACACTGTTTATTATAATTGCATAATTCATGTTTTAATGCTGTTTTACATACTTAAATGCTATTTAATCATATTTTACATTTTAGTAAAATCTTTTTTTAAGAAAATATTCGTAAATTATAATCAAATGTTATTTTCTGTGAAGTTATTTTCTGTTATTTTCTGTTTTCTATGACATGAAGAGTTTTCAGTATATTATGCCGTAACTGAACTATGGAATATGTTCATTTAGAGAGATGATATATTTTTTAATGCTTCACAAACTTAAATAAATAAAAAATTTCATATTATTTATCAGTTGAAAATCAATATTTAAAGACGGTGTTAAAATACAAGTTATTTCTCAGTTCAAGAACTGCATACTACATTTCATAAGTTAAATGCAAGTTTTTGAACCACTCAATGGACTAACTTCAAAACTAAAAGGTTCTTGTGCATTTTTTAAAAATCTTTTTGACAAAAAAAAATTAATTCCTGAAACATTTTTTCCTAGTTTTTATCTGCCATTCTTTTGATTTATAGATATTTTTTATATATGCGTTGCACAAAAATTTTAAAATATGGATATTTTAAAATCTTTTTCTAAAAATTCATTCCGGATATAATTGCATACCTTCATATTGATTTTTTTTCATGTGGAATAAATTTAATTGCACCAAAATCATTTCTTTTTCGCGCAAAATATTTGTTATAAATTCAAACTGCTTTTTATCACAATGAATAAGACCCAAATCAATGTGCAAATAATGAGCGCCTTTTATTTTCAAGCTAGTCACTATATTAACCCTTTGCACTCTTGAGGTGACTCATGGTCACCATTCAAGATGATGCATCATTTTAACGTTTTATTTAATTATTTTTCAATTTTTTATTGTTAAAATACAGAATAGTAAAAAGATGTAGATTAACTTTTAGGGGAAATTCAACTTGAAACATTATATATATTTATTTTTCGGAAAAATAAAAAAGCCCTTGTATTAGGTGAATAATTTGGGGCCACGGTGGCCTGGTGTTAAGGTCTTGGCTTCGGAACCGGAGGATTATTAGGTTCGAGACCCGATTCCACTGAAGAAACTTCGTGTAAACGGATCTGGCCTCGGATTTGGCCCCGACGCTAAATCTGTCGGGGTCAAACGTCCTCCCGCTGGTGTGGCGTAGACGCTTGGATAGGGGGATGCCATTTCAGAGGCCATCCTCGTCATATGACCACGATTCACAATTACGATGTCCTTCCCAAAATAGCCCTAATGTTGTTTTAAAACGGGACCTTAATAAATCTAAACTAAGTGAATAATTTTGCATCAAATTGCTTTTCCAAGGGCAAAGGGTTAATATGTAAATAACTATAATTATTTCATCCTATACACAACCCAGAAAATAAAAAAAGACCTTCGAATTCAGGCAGGTGTGGCTGAATATTTTATTGGCCCCTTCAAGGATCACATTTCCATTACTCCGCGAAAGAAAGCCCAAGGAAGGGGCTTAGATTTTAAAGAATAGGATTTGATACGGGAGATCGATTACTGGGGGTGAGAGCTTTGTTCTTTCGGATAGCCTGGGGAATACAGGCAGGGGAGAGACTCTCAAAATTTCTTTCCGAGTGTCCTTTTGTGCGATTAGTCATGTCTTGTTGAAGAAGGGATTACGCACCCGGAAACAGGAGTAAGTGCGCTTCTTAGCATTTCAAGTATGGGATGATGACGTCAGACGGAAGGACTAAGACGAATCTGGGAAGAGAGGAGGGTGCTGTGGCTTTGTTTATGGAAGATTAATCCGTTCCAGCGAATGTACTGAAGTTTTTGTATCTTTATTCCCTATACAATATGTCCACCTCTAATCGTGCCCCAATGGGTATTTTCTAAGCTATTGGAAAAATGACAGTTACCTTCTGAATTTTAAGTTTCGACACAGCTTATTCTACAAAAGGATCTTATGCCAGAATAATACCCTGATTATCATCTAAGCTCTAAGAGAAAGGCTTTTATTTCCAGTAGAAAAGAAATATTTTAATTTATACAAAGAAAATTTATTTTATTTTTGTTTTTTCAGTCAATAAATGTACTACTGAAAAAAAATTGAACTTAAAAAGAGTTTTTAGCTTTTATTTAGTCATATTTAATAAAATATACTTGAAACTAACATAGCAAAAAGACTCGGTTTTCAGTGTTTAAAGCAGAATGAAATGAAATTTTAAATTTATGTTCTCTTTTTCAAAAAATCTAAAAATCTCTAATATTGTGCAGTACCATTAAAATTAAATGTGTCATATATAGCTTAAGATTGCAATTCAACAATGTTAATTATCAAAGGATATATTTTGTTATCGGCTTTCATTTATACTAACACAATATGGCAGTTTTTCAATTTTAAAGGAAATCGCATTTTCAATTTTCGTCCTCTCAAAACGATTAGAACCAACAGTTTATAAAAAAAATTGTTTTCCCGACAAAATATTAAATTTCGTATATCGAGATGACACCAATTTTGAGTTTTTTTTCTTTTTGTCACCTATAAAAATATAAAAGACAAATAATCTACTTTATGTTGTTTTAATTAAATCGGAATTGGATCTCTGTTCAAAATCTCTGTTCTGTAATTACATTTCATCACTATTTATGCATTTAACTTGTTGCGCTTTTTAGTCACTACGTTTTTATACACACAGTTACTTGAATCGATAGACAATCAACTCTTAACAGATTAAATTGAGTTAATTTTCTACGATAGAATAGATCTATGATTCTAAATGTTAAAAGCTTGTGACAAATTTCTTTCAACTAACCCTTTGTTGTATATTTATTTCAAATACTCCAGAATGGAAAAATAGACAGATTTTTGTTTTTGTTTTCAACAATAACCTACTTGTCTAAAAGGTGGAAAGATAGAAAAACGAACATGCTTTTCGTTTTTATTTACAACAATGACTTAGTTTACCTAAAAGTTAGAAAACTGGCTCGAGACGATGTATAAAATATATATGAAATTAAAGACTGTGTTGTTGATAAAAATCATGGGATAGCAATTTGCAGGTATAAAAATAGCTGTAGTATCGCGTACAAAATGTATAAATGGGCAGTGCACTGACAGGGCTTTTATTTATATTCAAGTGATTGATGTGAAAAGATTTCTAACGTAATTATATCCGCACAACAGGAATTAACAGATTTTGAACACGGAAAGATAGCTGGAGCTAGACTCATTTGACGCTCGTTCCATTTCTGAAATCTTTAAGAAATTCAACATTCCGAGATACACTTTGTCAAGAATACCTGATTTCAAGCATAACACTCCACCATGGACAACGCATTGGCCGATTGACTACATTTAATGACCGAGATCTACGACGTGTGCGTAGACAAGCAACGCTGCGAGAAATAACCTCAGCAATCAACGGATGTGTCCTTTATTCCAACATTGTGAAATTTGGCTTTAATATGCTGTTCACGATTGGTTTGCAGAATTTTTTGGAAAATTCAGCGAATGATTTCGCCAATGAGATCACCAACAGGAATCTCATCAAACATTTATAATACATAAGCAATACCTCATTTCATTCTCAATATCGTACATGGGCAACACTTTCGCAGTTATGGACTTCTATAGTGGCAGTTGTATCATTGTTTGCATTTCTTCTGGGGGCATTCCAACGACTTGTTGAGCCCATTCCACTTCGAGTTGCTGCACTTTTCTAGTCAAAAGGAGGCCCGACACGTTATTAGGAGGTATTCCATGACTTTTGTCACCTCAGTGTGTTATACACACAATGAAGGAAGAATAAGGGAAAACAAAAAAATAAGAATAAATAAAGGTCTCAGTGTACCTAAAAGAAAGAACGATAAATAATGAAAAAGGAAAGTAAATAAAAAGAACGTACTCAATACAGGCATTCTGTTTACGAATTTTGTTCAAATTTTGATAGAGATCTACAATTAGCATGTTAACATGATGACGTAACGAACTTAATTCCTCTTCTTGCTTTTGAGATATCATGCTGACAAACAGGCAGACTTTCGAAAAATGTTGTTTCCTGATCTAAAAATCTCAAACATGCCAATTCATTAAAATCTGGATGTTGAATCTTTTCCCGACTACAAAACGTTGTATGTTTTTATACGAGAAAATAAGCAAAAAAGAGTAATAGAGGTTTTTCAAGAATATGCCAGAAAAAGTGTTTGAAAATGAATGTAATACGAATACAAATGAGTTCGACAGAAAAGACATCATAACTTCCGTGGATGATTCCTTTATTAATGTCAAACTGAGTGGATGAAGTGGTGGTTCCTACGTTTCTCTTTTTAGAATGGTGTTTGTCAAAAGACCCAAAGAAAATACTTAGTCTGCACTAATATATATTTACTGTGGTAAAGGTTCTGCAAAAGAATATGCATAATAGAATTTTAAAAAATGATGCATGAAAGCTGACTTCATTTTAAAGCAGAGAATTTGCTCTATCTCTTAACTGATAATCGTTTGCTTTTAACTTACTAATTTTGATTTCACCATACATGATCTACTTCAAGATGATTCTTCAAATTAGGAATGGATATTTTTTTCGATCTCAGTTTTCGCAATACTCCTGTTATTTATATTCCTGTATAAAGGAAATGCTGTGCGCTGATACCAGAAAATTATAATATTCGTTAACACGATATATTTTTATACTGACATAATTTCTGTAAGTTGCGTGAAAAATTATTTAAAGTGCGGTATAAAGGGTCACGCATAGGAGGCAATGCCCTACGTAGAACACATGAACTGAACGTAGAGTTACCAAGAGTTAGTACGTAGTAACTTCTTGATTAGCGGATGATTACAAAGAAAGCATTTATCAATATTTTAATTTTAATTAATCTGAATTGAATAAAAATTTTAGCATTTAATTCTCGATTGCATCGAAGCAAATTATATTGTACACACACACACACTATATATATATATATATATATATATATATATAATTTTATTTCTTTTCTTTTTAATAAAATTTTCAAAATTAATTTGAAGCGCAATTTTAGTAGCAATGATTCTTTTATAGTTGTTATAAAATTTTAAACGAGTTTATTCTTTCATTAGATTTTTTATTCATATATTGATTTTCTAATATTAATACAAGAGGGTGTTCAAATAAAACGAAACGTTTCAACAACGTAAACTTTAACATATTTGCCTATGCCGTTATGAGAAAACGTAGCGAGATATCTAGGGATGCGATTGGAGTCTCCAGCGTAGATCGGAGCATGCGCGGGAGCCCGCATGAGCAGCAGAGAGCAGAGGCTCTTATAAAGAGCACCGTCCAATTGACGCTTTTTGTCGAATTCCTCGAGCACAGAAGAACCATTAACTCCGATGTGTACTTTGAGACATTCCGAAGACTACGCAGGTCCATCAAGAACAAGAGATCAGGGTGGGTGTGATTCTGCCTCATGATAACGCGCGTCCACACGTCTCCAGGGCCACACGCGGAACTGTTCAAATTCAAGTGGAATCAGCTCAATCGTCCGCCCTACAGCCCGGACATGTCGCCCTACGATTTTCATGTATTTGGTCCCATTAAAAACATGTGAAAGGGAAGCGCTTCAACTCGAACGGCGAACTCAAGGACGCTGTGAAGGACTGTGTCTCGCCACGACCACGGGAATTCTAGGTACAAGGAACCTTCGACTCGTTAATCAATGGGATCATTGTGCTCAGGCATATGGTGTGTACTTTGAGTAAAGTCTTCATTTATACACACAGTGTCGTTTCGTACCTTTTCATTTGAACACCCCTTGTATTATAAAGAATTTCTTTAGAAACTAATTTCAAATTAAAGTTTTAGTTTTTACCTTTACTTTCATTAAATTAAACTTTATTAATTAAAAAGTAAGTCCGTCAGACTTTAACTGCAAATTAGTATTTTCTCCTTTACTTTTATTTAATTAAAAATGTTTTTAAAATAACTTTTCCCGATAAGTTTCATATTACACTAAATAACGGATGATTGAATCAAGTCAGATGAAAATAAAAGAGGCAAAACAAGCCAAAAGTTTTGCCATCAGTTGTTATTTCGGATCAGATGCTGACATTCTAAGGTTTTTTAATTTTTTATTATTATTATTTGCAATGCGTCATACCAGGTAAAAAGATAAATTATTGTGTTTTCATTCAGAATCTGACTGCATTTGTATACTTTCAACAGATTTAGTGTTAGCTATATAATAAAATCACCCACATATTTTATGTACACGGATAAGCAAAAATGGTGATATTTTTGATACTTCAAACAGTTTTCCTGTTAAGATCCCAATTCTTATCTCATTTTATCTGTTTTCTGTTTCATTTAGGAATTTAAATTGAAAGAGTAATAAATTGTTCAGAGGAAAGTGTTTGTTCGCCTTTATTTTAACATGCTTATTACAAAAGAATCAGAAATAAATAAAAACCTCGAAACACGGCATAACCATTTCAAAAGTAATAATATAAATCGGGTACTTACAATATTGAGAAATAAAATAATCAAAAATTAAAATTATTACATTTCACTGTTGAATTTCATATCGTCTTCTTTAATTTTTATTTAATTTCGTTTTGTTTATTTAAAGTGATAATATTAAAAAAGAGTAGATAATTAAAATGACTTTGATATGCTCGTACTGAGAATTTACTTCACTGATTTTTCCATTAATGACCTATTATTTGCAAATAAAATTCATTCACTAAAAAATAAAAACCTTTGTAATTTGGAAAATTGAAATGCCAAATTTTTGAAAGAAAAAAATGAATATTACTGATTTATTCGCAATTGCGATTTAAAAATATGTAAAATTATTGCTTCCATTAAACTCGGTACTTCGTTTTAATTCATTTACTGAAAAGTGCTCAGTGCTTGAAAACGTTTGAAACTGTTAATGGTCAGGTTGATAAATGAATGCGTCTCGAAACCAGAAAAACAGTATATAATGTTGTTAATGGCTGCGAACTCATCGGATAACGAGTAATCTGCACATAAATGTTGGCAAAATATTAAAAACAGTTTTAATAAAAGGCAGCATTCCTTCACGAAAAAATTAAAAATGATAAAAAAAATGCCCAATAACATTAAAATGAATTAATCAATGAAATAGCTGATTGAAAAGAACGGCAAGAAAGCGATTTTTGCAAATGCGGCTACTTATAGGTGAATTTCAGAAAAAAATTTCATTTAATTATGGATGCGAATGGACCGTCTCCTGCAAATTGAGGTTTTCTTAGATTGTACTCAATATAAACAGAAAAGGCATTGTTATCTTCATAGACAGATTCTGATAGATTTTGGCGGCTCTGACGGTTCAAAATCCCATAACAATCATTTTTAGAATTTTGTTTGTTTGTATATAGACGCAGTCATTCGGAAATGTAGCGAGTAGCTAAGATTGTATCATTATTAGTAAGGATGCGAGAAAGTTTGGAGGAAGCCACTTCCGCTTCTTCGATCAAACATTTTGACAATTACAAGATCACATACCAAATTTCAGTTATTTAAATCGTTGCCTTTTTTTTAGTTAATGCATTTTTCTACCTGCAAAAGCACAAATCGGCAGACGATCAACCGTTTGATGAATTTGATTTAAAATTTCAAAAATATCCACTTTGCAAATGCTAAAACTCAGCACCAAATGTGACTTTTCTAAGTCGCTAAATTCTTTTGTTAACGGATTAACATATACTAAAATTTAGGGACTGACAAACGATCCATTCTATGATGGGTTTAATTCAACATATGATATTAATCTACATCTCAGATGTTAAAAACATATCTTTATCCATCTACCTTTTTATGCATTGTTGTTATTGTGATAGATTGTACTATGATTAGGGATTGCAATACCGGTATACCGGGATACCGAATACAGGTATTTTGAGCCATTTGTACAATTTTGTAATACCGGTATTCACAAGTTTAAATACCGGCTTTTCGGTATTTACTAGAAATTTTTAAAATTGTCTCCACTATATGTTCAGGTATCGCGAACATAGCAATATAGTATACGTCTTTGTTGTTATGTCTCCTTAACGGGCGAATAATGGCTTAATTAATTGTTTAAATCCAAATTAGCGAAACATGGATTATCCCTGAAAGAAAATATTGTATCCATAAAGGCTGATGGAGGAACAGTTATGAAAAAATGTTGGAAAGTTGATGGGTGCAAATCAGCAGTTGTGCTATGCACATGCAATTCAATCAGGAGTAACAGACGTATTATATCAAAAATATGATGAGCAGAAGAATCCAAATACTGTGGATATAGAAACTTCGGATTCCAACTTTGAAAAGAGTAAGAGTGATATTAACAATGAAGATAATTACAATGTAATTGTTGAAGAAGATATTGCTAACGAGGATGAAATATTAACCTATCAAGAATTGCTTCCTATAAAGTTCGAAAAATTGTTAAAATATTTAAACGTTCCCTTATAAAAAGGATATATTGCTAAAATATATACTAACTGAAAATAAAACAGAATATATGTTAATATTAGATTTTACGTAGGAACAATTTACTCCTAATGATGGAACGATTTTTGAAACTGAGAAATCTAATCCAAAAAGCAATAAGCGACTTAAACCTGTAAATTAATTTTTCAGATAGTGAATTCGACTTAATATCCAGAACTATATCAGCTCTACTTCCAATAAAACTGACTATTGAGGCATTATGTCGGAGAGATTCTAATTTATTAACAGCTAATGCAACAATAAATTTCATGTTGCAGTCACTGAAAGAAAGAACACATTAGTATCTGAAGAATTATATATTACATTGAGAAATTGCACAGAAGGAAGGCATACCGAAATAGAAAATGTCTTATGGTATTTACATAATTATAATGATTTTAAAAATGAAAATGAAAAAGAAGAAAAGAAAATAACCAATTCAAATCTGATTAAGTTAGAGTAAAGTTTCTTAAACTTTCCCACAAACCTATCCACATTCAGAAGTCGGTTCAGTTATCGAAGATTATGATGTCACTACTGTCGATAGTGAAAAGGAATTGTCTCTTGAACAAAAATTAGAATTATCGATAAATAAAAAAAATTTCAACGAACCAAAATACAATACCGAAACATCTATATCCAAAACCATCCGACGAGAAATCGATTTATTTGAAGATGAGGGATTCAGAGGTAAATACTTGGGAAAAGTATATCGCGCATTGCTAACAGTACCACCAACTAGCGTAGATGCCGAAAGAGCGTTTTCAACAGCTGGTAATTTTTACACAAAATTACTTTTGGCTTAATGCCAGTACAATTGATGCATTATGTTTTTTTAGATCACATTTCAAAAATTTGTAATAGTACCACAAACTGAATAGTGATATTTACATTTTTTTGTGATTTAAATAAATAAGATGTTTCTATACTTTTTTGTGATTATATACTGTTATAATTGATAAGTTACAAATTATTTTTTGTGATATTTACACTCTCTAACAAAACTGGCAAATAAAAAAAGAAACACCTGTGTTTTCTCTCTTTTTCCAAAATTTCTAATACCGGTATTAAAACCGGTATCCCGGTATTAAGATTTAAAAAATACCGAATACCGGTATTGAAATTTTGGTCCGGTATTGCAATCCCTAACTATGATAGATGAAATTTTGACAAAAAAAATTTACAAATATCGCAATTACAGGGCTGAATTAAGTCTTCTAAGGGATCTTAGGCAATGGAAGTTTCAAAGTCTTTCTTTCTCCTAACTTCCAAAACCAGATTTTTTTTATCGAATTTCATTTTAATTCTTTATATAAGCATTTTTAATCATTTTAATCACACAATTCCATCAAATTAGACAAACAGAAGGAACAAAACATTTATTTCCGGGTCCTTTTCAAGAACTTTAATTTCAGTGTTTCATCTAAAAAATTCTAAATTAAATTTTAAAAGTAATTTTAAACAAAATAATAAAAAAAATCCGAAGAAATATTTTAAGATAATTTCAATGCTATTTAATTATAAGATGTCTCTTTAATTATAAGATAGGACAATTTTTAAATTCTAAAGCAACATATCTAATTAAAAATATAAAATAGCATAACATAAAGCCCTCAAAATATAATGTTTAAGAATTCTTCTAGAATACTATTCCAAAACGATTTTAACAATTCTTTATTTATTTCGATCCATTGTCGATCTTCTCTCTGAAAGCATTATAAAAAAGGAAATTTGGAGATCTTGGAGCCTTCCTGAGCTACAAAGCCCCTAGATATATGCCCTGTTTTTCCTCAATTTAAAGACCCTATACCAAATTTCATCCATCTAAATGTTTTTGTGTCATCGAAACAGACGGACAGTGCAACAAACAGATGTAATTCAATTATTTTTTTCTTTTTGTGCTCATTGAAATATGAAATATAGAGATTTGTCAAAATCTAGAGTTCGTTCTTTTTGATGATTATAGTCTTTTTTTTTTGTTATTATTTATTTCACAGATGGAAAAAAAAAAGATACACGTTTACGAATAGTTTTAATAAATTTTTCTTCTTGCGATTAAGAATATTTTTTTTAAATGTTTTATAGTAATTTTCTAATTTATCTGAGGAAAAACTCAAAATGAAGAAAAAGTAATTATATTGCCAAATTACTGGAAGAGCCATTTTAAACATTTTATAATCGTTAATTTTTTTTTATAATCGTAATTAATTTTACATCGTTTGCTATCTGCAATACCATTGCCGATGTCAAACGACATTGAATTGCAATGCTGATAAACACAAAAATGCATCCATACCCTTCTTAAATGTTTTTAAATGCAAATGAAAATTCTAAAAGTGCTTTGAAAAACTGCGAGCTGCGAACCCCTTTCTAAAATTTCTCTATAACCCAGTTGGAATCAAGATGTGTCAGATTATACTACTATCGTAAATTGATCTACTATTAGTTAATATTTTATGATCGGAGAAAATGATTACTGAAATAATTTAGCGTAATGGGTTATGAAAATTGAAACATAATAAGTAAATATTTTACATATTTCTATCATAGTTTTTCAAAAGCATAGGTTTTAGAAGAAAGAAATTTAACTTCATAATTTTATTTTAAACTCGCAAAAATTATCACTTGCTCGAAAACATTTTTATTGTATCTTAATTAAAACAAAGGATTGAAACTAAAATATGATTGTAATAACATCGAAACGAGTAACATCAAAACATTGAAATTATAGAAAATTTCTCAGATAATTATGTAAAGTTTGACTACGATTTATTTCGCACATTTTTAATTTTAACAAGTATTGCTTCACTAATTCATAAAATCAATTTACGTATTAATTTAATAACCAAATTTTATGACGAGCGATTATACCATTATACCTACATCATTTTTTGAAACGCATTCACGACGAACAAATTATTAGTTATTAGTTGCTTCTGAAATCGAGAGATGGCGCAGGTGTAATTCTGAATTCTCTTTTACTTTCATCTCATGTAGTCATATGAAATTTTGAATTTCTAGTAAATATGCTTCATCAATTCATAAAATCAATTTACATTTAATTTACGAATAAAATTTTATATAAAGGGATTGTACTATTGTATCTTCATCATTTGTTGAAACACTTTAACGATTCAACAAATGATTAGTTATTAGTTGTTCCTAAACTCAAGAGATGGCGCCCTTATATGACTGAATTCTCCTTTGGATTGCACTTGTAGATTCAAAATTTTCTACTGGAGGAAAGAAATACTTTGTTCTGGATGAATTCTCGATATTTAAAGGGATTTTTTTTTTAATTTTTTATTTTTATAAGCATGCTTTTTTTTTTTGTACAAAATTGCTTCAAAATCTATTTATTATTTTGAATACATAGTAAAAAAGTCACATTTAAATCTATGGAACATCGAATTTATAAAATTATCAATGATAAAAATAAATATGTTTTTGCAATTTTCTACTTTTTTAATCTATGCTTTTCTTTGATTTTTGTAAAATACATAAGAAATAAAAACCTAAACTTAATACTTCTAGTGACTTTTTCTTGCAATCTTGCATAAATATTTCAAAACTAGACAATCTTTTTTAAAAATTTATTTCCCAAAAGATTTTTTTTTCGTAATGAGAAAATAGAATTTAATTGTATAAACGATTTGCAGTTATATTATACTTTGCTCGTTATTTTAAACAGCAGTTTTTAAAAAAACTGTTTCATTTAGCCACGCTAATTTTTTTTTTCTTTTCATTTTTCAGTTAATAATTTAATACATTTTCCGTCGCTTTATTTTTGTAAATCATTTTTGTCATTTCTTTGTGTTTTTCTTTGGGAATATATTAAAATTTAAGGTCTTAATACTTAATTGTGTTGTAGATGTTTTAATTAAAAAAAATTCATTTCTCCTTTAGCTTTTTAGTTTTCACTTCGTTTATATTTGAAACATCTGGTTTTCTGATTTTTCGTTTGCTATTTACTATAGATTTTTCTTTTTTCTTTTTTTGATGCCTAAACATATGATATTTTTTTATAATGTTGCTTATTTTTCATTTAGTAACATGAAGAACGGATGCTTGCATTTTAAATAGTGTCCATTATTTTTTTTTCAACATTTGATATTACATCATTTTGCGCAGAGATAAAAATAATACAACTGCAATTCTTATATTCTGTAATATGGAGTCTCTTATTTTTTAGACAATACCAACTAATTATATTTTTATTCACTACCGTCGTGTTGTAAAATGCAAATTTTTGTCTTTTTTTTAAAAGTTTACATTAATGCTTACCTGCATATCTTTATGCTTTTTTTAATTTAAAAAGTTAGCTCAAAATTAATCACTAGAAAGAATTACTTTAATGCATTGGATATTTCCACTTCTTTGCGTGATTATAAAAAAATATGACAATCATTACGATATTGTCCAAAATATTAGATTGGTATCGTGCTGCCATCTATATGTCGAACGCGAAATTCAAAACATTATTTTTACTGCGAGCCGTTGAAAAAAATTAAAGTTCATAATAGAAATGATAAATAATGTAAAGATTTAAGCCTTTGTAGATATATTTTTTTTTAATCTAGCAAGTACATATTTTTATTTGAAAAGAGTTCCAATTCACAACAGAAATAGTTAAAATTCAGATTCATTTTAGAAATCCTATTTCATTGCATATAACCAGCCGTGCAAATAATCTTCAATTTTAATTGCATATGATTTATAATGCAATAATATGTCCACATACGGATTTTTTTATCAGTATTTTTTTTTTTTTTTGAAAAATTAGATGCATTTCAAACAGATTTTGAAGTTGGATTTTATATTTCATAATTATAACCGATTGTAATATAAAATAATAAAATATGCTTATATTATTTTTTATGTGATAGCATTACATTTAAAATTATTTTAATCCTTTATAAACAATAAATTTCCGTTCTTATGGTTTATACTGATTAAAGGAATTAAAAATTATCTGAAGCGATAAGTAGCCTTTACTCATGTTTTATAAGTTTTGAATTACAATTTTCACACATTGCTGATTAAATATTTTATTTCTTTTCTATAAAAGAATGTATGAAAATATTTTGATTATTTCAATTTTTTTCAAAATTAGTATTATTAATGTTTTTATAATTCAAAGCAAAATATGTAGCACTGAGCATGTATTAATGTTAAACCAAAATAATTTTTCTTTTGTTTTAGAATAATTTTATTTATAGTGTTCTATATTAGTTTTTATATATTAACAAATCAATATGAGTTTCAAATATTATTTTTTTATTATATGTTTGTCGCTTTCTATCTGACACTGAATTATATGCTTATATAATCAACTCACTTATTTTGCTGTAAATTCAAATTTATCTTGTATGGTTTCATCTATTTTTTTTTTCTAGAATTTCATCTCACGAGCATTATTTTCGAATATTTATTCCACTTTTATGGGTTTTCTCACTTCGTTGGCTAAATACATTAGTTCTTCATATTGATAAGATCGAAAATTAAAACCAAACCGCAAATAGAACAATAATTAATGTTCGATCAAATCAAAATTCGTAAATACTTAATTAAATTTAATTAACCACTTTCTAATTCAAATTTGCTATTGTATGTTAAAAGCTATAATTTGTTATTCATATTATGTGTTGATCCCATGCCTTATATATCTGTAGACTTAATTTTTGTATTTATTTTAAGAGCCAATAATAAGATAAGTAAATCAAAGTTTGCATTATATGATATTTTATATTTCGTGATGGTTAGGAATTATTTGTCTGATTATAAAAATAATTTCATTTATTCATCAAATATTTATTTCTATTAACAATCAGAATGTGAAGTTTAGTGGAGAATTTTAAGCATTGCATGTAATCTTGCTCTTTTTGATGAATAATCTATAACTAAAGAAATAGATTATTAATATAGAAAAAAAACTATATAGAAAGAGATTTTTTAAACTCTTTGCATAACGCACTTCCTGATCGTTTCACGCAACATTGAGTTTGGAATCTTTCTTTTTTGTTTCTGCAATTCCTTTTAGGTTTTCACGAGAATCTTAAGTATTTTTTCTAATATTTTCCTATTTATTTATTCTTAGAATGAAACTAACAAATCATATCGCCGTTGTTAGAATGAACATTTCCCAACCTACATAAAAAATGACGTTTCCTTTATCAGCATAAGATATTGTACGATATATTTATGATATTATTCGATGTTTTAAATGCTGAAATATGTCGTAAATATATTGTAACAATATTATAAAGCCTGTTGCTGTATCATGTTTCTTTGGGTGACAGTAAAAAAAGGGAATGAATATTTGCAAATAACTGGTTAAGATGCACTTGAGCTGGTTTAAAAACTTTTGTTTATTCAAATACTAAAATTTATTTTTATCATTTTATTATTTTCATCCACTTACTTTCGTATTTGTCAACTTTGTTAAAATAGAGTTTGTTATTTTTTCATTAAATGTATTTAAATATCTTATATGTCATGAATAAGTATTCTTTTTATCTATTATTTTTATGGATTTTTAAAGTAACGTGTTATAGTGTTGATAAAAGATGCCATCTTCGTGCAATGAATCGAACATTCTATTTCAAAGCATGCATCCGTTAAAATAAATAATGTCGAAGCGACATTCACCGATGTTAAAAAAACTCTCCACCATATAAATTTTTTATTTGATTTTCTCAATTTAAAGATCATTTCCTAAGATAATTCTTACATTTATTGAATCTCAATGAAATTTCCATATTTATTTCCAATGCATTTTAAATGACGTGGCGCCATCTATTGGTATCAGTTTTAACATTTGTGGAAACGAAATATATCAGGATTAGTTGTGCTAGAGTTTAGTAAAGTTACATTATAAGTTTGCATTTGATTAAGTAAAACTAAGTTAGAAAAGAAATTTTTGCAGATGTAACTTATATGAAATTTTGTTTCTTTTTCAGAAACGAAAGTACTTTTTAAGAATAATTATAGATTCTTATTATGAACGTTTTTGCAACAATCTAAAATGATATACACACTAATAGTAGCAAATAAAATGGGTATATATAAAATGTCAATTTATATTAACTAAACTATTGACTTTAAACATTTTCAAAGTGCACTGAATATATACTATCAAAGATTTAATTATAATATCATCTTAAGAAAAGCTGCTTGTTCTTATAAACAAACATTCAAAATGATAATAAATCTAACTTATGTGACAACGTAATGAAAATATTGATAAATGCTTGCAATATGATTACAAAATTTTCATCTCTTCAGCTGCTTGCATACTTTTGAAAACAATTGAATTTTAGTTTATTTATTAAATTTCTTACGAAAATTAAGTAACTCTTGTTTGGTTTATAAGAAGCATGAAAACATAATTTGCATTTAAATTTATATTATATGCATTTAGCTATTAGATTAAATCTATTAGAAACTATTAGTTAAATTAAATTAAAACTATTGGATTAAATCTTTCCCTAAGATAAATATTAGATTAGTGAAATATGATTCAGTTCATTTTTTCTCGTAAACCACAACCAACCTGCGTAAAATAAATAACAGCCGAAAATATAATTATATTGTCGGCATTCGATCATATAGACTAATAAAAAGTCTATCGCGATGATTATGATATTAGTGGATTGGAATTTTTACCAACTTCTGAAATAGCATATTCATTTAACGTTCAAACATATAAATGTAAGTTAAAAAAAAAAAAATTGAATATGATCAAAATATTTATGACAACAGATGGCGTCACGTATGATCACAAAAAATTCCTCATTTCGTATAACTTAAACTTACTTTGAGGAAATATGTTAGAAACTCGAATGAAACAAACATTACCAATTATTTATTAAATATTTTTTTGCAGTATACAAACTTCAAGATAACAGCGTCATGGCATCAAATATCGTTTATAAAGAATGGTTAGAAATTTTAAATTAAGTTCACATCAAGAAACTGCCTTTCTTATTTTGAGAATCCATGTCACTGAATCCAATAATTCTGTTCATAACGCAGCAAAAGATTAAATAATTGTGTGGGAGGTGAAAGACGAATAGTTGTGATAGTTTTGATTAGTTTTTAAATTTGATGACTCTGTACCTTACACCTCCCATCTACCAACGCCTTAGTAACGTTATCGAACCTTTTGAAAGGTTTGCAGGTTCCGGTCTATTTATTATTATTATTATTTTTCTGAGTAAAATAGCTGCTTAGCTCTTGTCTTGCTTCCATCGGGAGTTTTGTTCTTCTTGACTGAACAACAAATAAGAAATCCTTTCGAAGGAAAGGTTATTGAAAAAAAAAAAAAAGCTCAAAAGGATCATATCATTTTTTCTACTGTGACGTTTACAGGCACCTCTTCGATATTCCATAATCCAATTCGTGATACTAAGTTGAATTAATAATAGACTCAGATACTTGCGAAAAGTACATTTTTCCTGGTACATATTCCGCCATTCCATTTTGGTGGGAATTGAAATTGGTGGTTTTGGAGGCCCAATAAAGGGGTGTTCATCTAGGAATAGGGCATAAATGTCTGCATCCAATAAAATATCAATTAGTTGCGAAATAAAAAAAATTAGGATCTCGTATATATGCAGCAATGTTGAGTTTGATTATCGATATTTGTAGGAGGTAAAGCGATTTTAATAGCAACAAACGCCATAAGATTAAGTAGTTTGGCTAAAATATGAAGAATGAATTCTGCTTGATATTTATATAAAGAACCCTTAGCCCTAATCCCAATTAATAAATAATTTGTGTTCTTTAATAACTCTGATAACTTCAATAAAAATAATTTTAGTTGTGAAGCATTATCAATTAAGGTCTGACATTCATTCAATCTTATCGAATAAACTCTGATTCATATCATTGCAGCTGACATAGTCAGAAATGTATTGACATAGTTATGGCAGTATTGATGATTCGTTTGTAACTGCATTTCTCTGAAAATAAACACAGCATTCTGACTGCCTTCCGCTGTAGCTGGAGGATATAATCTATATCTATTTTGCAATTATCCTTGTTGGGATTTTTTGCAGAAGCAGTTTTCACAGCAAATTTCTTCCATGGTTTTCAGTCTCTTTCTGACCTCCATTAAATTAAAATCAGGACATTTATCAAGTGGATGATGTGAATTTACAAAGCATAAGAAACAAGAAAAAGTATCTGTTTTCCCCTCAGTAACATTATGGACTATCGCGTTTTTTGTTTGGTTTGATTTCTTTAATCAGAGTCATTCCCTTTTTTTAAAAATGGGTATATTTTCGACTGTCTATAAAAGGTTTCTTTTCAGAGCTTTAATAGATATAAATAATGATATAAATTTATGTTTTGTTATATATGCTATTTACATAGTCTCGTTTCCTTTTTGATAAATATTTTAATACGATAACATAGGGTACGAATCCCGGTTCAAATTCAGATCCCAACTGCGGATCATTTTCTCAAGCAATTTTTCAGTGCAATGCTATCTGAAGAATTCAATGAATTGATTGACTTCCGAATTTAAACACTTAAATTCGATGCATTCATTACAAGTATTTAGAATTCTAAATAATTCTTAGATGTATTTCTTTTTTTAAAAAAAATTTAAATTAAATAAATTATAAATTTTAAATTTTAAATTAAATCTTTCCAACAATAATTCCCATATTTTTTTTTTAAATTTCACCTGGAACAGAATAACTATAAATGATTTTTGTGGCATTATCGTTTGTATATACTAATAAGTATTGTAATTTATAAGTGTTTGACGATTCCCGATTGCTCGGAATAATTCTTTGAGTGTTATTAAATTTTTCTCGCTCCGTAAAAATACAACAATTCAAATTTAGGTAATTCTTTAGTCTTGGTCTCACAAGGTGGAATAAACAATCGACTCAAATACTTGTATAATGGATATTTCTAATAAACCTGATTGCTAAATTTTGAAATATTGGTTTGACTTTCGGCCTAAATTTTAACTTTCGTATTCTCCAAGATCAAGATATAATTAAATTAAACATTCTAAATGCCAAATATTTTCAGATTATTTTCTTTCATTTTCATTAATATTTAAATCTGAAAACAACGATTCCAGTTTTTGGTAATTAATACTTAGTTTCGATTTAACGCATTGGATAATAATATCTGGGAAAATAAGCTTTTTTTTTTTTTTTTTTTTTTTGTAAAATTTTGGGTTTTTTTTTTCCTTCGGAGATTTAGGCACGAATCATATACTGATGACATATGAATATTTTTCAATCTTACCTCATCTCACATCCATCAGCGCCATTTCCCAAAATTTTGAGGTACCAATAAGTTATCATACAATGGCAACACCGCAAGTACCACAAAAATGCACGAGATGGCGCTATATGATGTTGTCAACATGACAGAAATAGATAGAAAAAGGCTTTAATAGTTATAAAAATTTTATTTCTTTTATATGACAAATCACGTTTTTTCAGGAAAGCCATTTATATAGATAAACTTAAAAAAACACCTTATCTAAATATAAAATTTGATCCAAATTGTTGGAGAAAGTTTCCGAGATACACGAAATATATATATATATATATATACAAGAATTGCTCGTTTGAAATTATAAAATACAAAAATATCTGATTTACTAAAGGCATTTTTAAAATTATGCCCAATTCCAACCACCTTCCAACAGATATCATTGACATTTTTAATTGTTTTATAAGGCATTAGGTTTTAAAATCTTTATCTGTAGGGCTCTTCTAATAGACGGACTAAATTGTTTAGTTTTAGTTTTCTAAAGGACTATTGCAGAACAAATATTTAAATTAGTTTATAATATATGTATCTCTGTTTGTATATGAGATATATTTAATTGTTATTGCAAGACTCCTGTATACGAACTCTATAATAAAAAGAATAATACGCCTCTTTTCGTATTTGATATTTACTAATGGTTTGACCAAGATAAATTCTGAGTTATACCTGAACGACACTTGGATAATACGATTGTAGTGTTAATTGCTTTTCAGAGTATACCGAATTCGATTTTACACAACCAAAATCCAATTATATTAATTAATCACTGAAGTGGTGAATAAAAGGGAATTCGAATCGAAGTTATTCCAATGCCCCATCTGTTGACATTCTGAAGGATTTCCACCATTTTTAGAAATAAAATACATTGCTACAAAATGAATGGATTTCTCAAAATAAATTGGGAACATAACAATAGGGAGTATTCTCCCTTCGTCTTTGTTGCATCTTAACACACTTCTTGAATAATTGCATAATTCTTGAATATGATGGAATCTTAAAATAATGTTTCTTGATTTCACAATCAAATGCGATGTACATAGCGAAGTAAATTGATTAAAATGAACTTCTAATGAAATTCTGAAATATTGAAATATGCATTGTCATCGATATGATATTAGTGCAACAGTGACGTAATTCTGGTTTCAAATATTCGGTCGTTCAAAATATAAGAATATCATACTATAATATAAAAATCTTTCAAACATGTAGCAAATCAAATTAAACCGAAGCTTGTAATCAAACTATAAATTAAAAGAAAAAAAGCAACAGAATGAATTTTATTCCTTATTATATGAATTTTAAATACAGCTTGAATGTGTCATAAAAGTGTCATTTCTAAACCTTATGCATTCATATTTAGACAGTGATATAATACTAATTTCGGTGATACATAAACAGCTAATCAAAGCTTAAGTCTAATGCCATTAGGCTACGGTATATCCTTTATTGATGTATTTTAATATAGCTTATCAAATTTATGTTATAAGCTACCCTATAATATATTTCTGTCAATAATTAATTTACAGAATGCTGATGCCTTATGTAATAGATATTTTATGATATTAAGATTCACGGTCGCTCAAAGCCTATTCGTTCATCCAAGGTTTAATTTAGTTAAATGAACTCAACCACTTTTGATCCAACGCGATGTCTATTTTACGATGGGTCTCACTATTTGCAGCAATGGTCAGAAAAAAAGGACGACATGTGTTCTTCCCTGTGAATTTACGACGAACTATGTCATTACGGAAGCATTAGACTGAAAAATTCAGACGTATCAGGTATATATGCGAATAATTCTTTTACGAAATAAAATCTCGAAGCCACGAATCTTAGACTCCCCCTATGACCAGCACGGTTCCAAGCTCATACATAACCAAATGCAAGAAGATAAGAGACAACATCTTAAAATGTCATCCAGCTCTTTAATGCAAAAAGGAAATGAGTGAAGAAATAAGATCGGTCGTTCACTCCAAACCATTTTAGATCGTAGGTTCCGACGGCCACTACACGTCTGAATTGCTCCAATCCTCGGTGAATGCCTCCTGGATTAAGCTATAAGTCCTTCCGTACTTCCTACACCCCAATTCTTTTGCTCTCTAATCGAATTTCCCGACTAACAAGGGCCCATTCCAAACGACCATGCCAAAACTGACTGGTTTCTACAGTCAGCTTCTGTATATCATTTCTGTATCGTAGCGTGGAATGCTTTTAATAATTGTGTTCATTGCATTATAGCGAAGGCTTTGTGTCCAGTCACTGCATTATAGGGAAGTCTTTATATCCATTTACTGCTTTATAAGGTAGGCTTTATGTCCAGTGATTGCATTATATTGAAGACTTTATATCCAGGGAATTATAGTAAAGGCTTTATGCCATGTGAGTGGTTATATTATAGTGAAGGCTTTATGTCCAGTGATTGCATTATAGTAAAGGCTTTATGCCATGTCAGTGGTTATATTATAGTGAAGGCTTTATGCCATGTCAGTGGTTATATTATAGTGAAGGCTTTATGTCCAGTGATTGCATTATAATGAAGGCCTTATGCCCACTGAGTTATAGTGAAGGTTTTATGTCCAGTGAATTATAGTGAAAGCTTTATGTCCCGTAATTGCATTATAGTGAAGGTTTTATAGTTAGTAATTCTATATTGTGTTCATAGGCTAATAATTTGAAATTTACAATGATTTCGAAACACTTCTTCCATGTTAATGACACTTTTTCTCTTTTTGCAGGCTGTCGCGTGCAGTATGATCGGTGCTTCAGGCAGCCGCCACCTTAATCGGAACCGGCGTGGTTCTTCCCCGAATGTGTCTCCCCACCTGTTGCACCTGAACCGCAACGCCCAAACCCTCTCGACCCAGCGTGAGGATGACGAAGGAGAGGGAATGTTGATGCCCGAGCTCCCCCCTGGGGTGCGGCTGAGCCGACGCAGGGCAGTGGACACTTCCGACCACAAAACATGCGCGCTGCTCCACACACGCCTCAAGGGGCTGAAGCTTGAGGACGTAGCGTGAGTACAACTTTTCACTTTCTTAATATAGAATGAGCTACAACACAATAAGCAAAAACTGTGGTTGAAATATATTTTAATGTGCCCCTTTCCAACGCGAAGAAAGCCAAATTTGTTGTTATGTCAACAAAACTGCAGGTGTAGAGCTCGTTGAGTCAATAAACAAATTTGTAATGTAATTGCTAGAAAAGCTCCACTTACTTGTTAGGTTTATCACTTTGGCGACAGGCTCAAGAAGTACATTTAAGTAGATTTCAACCAAAGCAAAATGCACTTATGATCATATTGATGACACAGAGCTCAGCAGATGTCCCGAGAGCCAAACATTGGGAGACTTCGTGGCATCAAAACGTTGGCACGTTTATGTTATTTTTGTAGACAAATATGATGAAGTAACATTAACTTGCACCATAGCGTGGACATCACTTAGTAAGTTAATGAAATGGAATGGGTTTTGCAGGCTGGTTTGTTTGGTTTACCATAGAGGCAACAAACTCAAGAATCACATTAAAGTAAATTTCAACCAAGGAAAAACACATGCATGGCCTCGTCATTATCGTAGTGATGGCATGGGACTCTACAAATGCCCCGTGAGGCAAATTTAGATATATTTCATGGCAGCAAAGATAACAAAGTATATATATAGAGAGAGAGACGACAAAATATTCACTTTTTACAAAGTGTTTTCAGAAGTTTTGCATTTTACCTTAAAGTTGGTTATATCTAACTTGTAAAGAAAGCTATAAACGGTCCTGAAAGATTCTCCGATCACCGAAGTGAATGAAATTTGTATCTAACCACGATTTAATTAATGAGATATCATTAGCTTGAAAACTTTTTATAAAACTTGATTAAGCAGAAAATGAGTGCATGCTTTTGAAAGATAAAAAATACACATATTTAAAAAATTGCAATTTATCTTTATATAAATGAAATTTACATTCAAAATTTCATTATGACATTCTTAAAAATTACCGCAGCGTATTAGAAATGGCGCTGATCAGAAACGGCAAAAGTTATCTTAAAGGTTTCAGGCACAATAGCTTTGAACGGCCATTTTTGCTTAATTATATTATTTATCCATAACATTTTCATAGGGATAATATATAAGTAATTAATAGAATTCTGCTAAATGCAAATTCAAAAGAAGAATGGCTCTGTATTAAGAAAAGTCATCTCATCTCCAGATTTTCTCATCTTTTGGTTTTAGAAGGTACATCTAATTTTGTATTCTGTTTTGTATGTATTTCTGTATATATATTCCTTTGATTTGGTTTATGATTGTTTTAGTTTCAGGGCTGATATTTTCGGGAAATAAGTGGCATCTAATTAGAGTTGGATTGTTAAACATTTTGTAGAATGACTACCGAATTTTGATTGTCATTAGGATGTATCCCTTCTTAGCAAGAAATATTTCGTGACAATCCGCCGATAATTTATTTTGTGATTTTTTTTTTGTTGTTAAAAATAATCAAGGATTTCTGTTAGAAATTTTTGAACCTCTAATAAGTTATATTTCAAATGTTCAATTGTATAATGGATGATTTGTAACATGTCCTAATGACAACACTGAAACTCTAATTAGATAATACTTCCATCTAATTAATATTATATATAAATTCGGTTGGAGCTTTATATCATGAGTTATATAATGAGCGACATCTTCAAAATGATACAAAATTTGAAATGCATCTATATGTAAAATGTTACAAAAAAGTTATTTCATCTATCGAAAATGAGTTATCTAAATGATGAGTAATGTGTTGAGTATTGCATTAGAATTGGCTTCATTTCCCTCCGTTCGGTATCCACAATTTCTGTGCTGGCTACAATAATATTCCGACATCGGCATAAAAAGGTGTTTGATTCCTGATTATACGGCCATTCTTAAATTTGTTTTAATTAATATTCCGAAAGTGGTTTATTTATTCCTTTAACCCCACTATCGTCATCAAACAATTCAGCGAATATGCTTTATATTCGGGTTAGGGTCAAAGAACGATTCGTTTCTTAACTTGCAATGACGCACGCTATTAAATGTAAAGATATCCACTGGAAATTTTTTTTACTTCTAAATATTTCTTTTATATACTTTTTTCATCTTTTCTGAGTTTGTAGTTGTAGCTGTGTATAGTTTTAAGTGTAGTTAAGGGAATAAAAAGAAACGAACGAAGTCATATTTCACTGTAATTTAATATCATTTCAATAAGTGCTGCACTCAAGTTTCAAATCATAATGCCTGTAAGTATGTGAAAGGAAACTTCTACACCTATTATAACAGCATTGGAAAATGTTTTACAAATTTGGCGACAATTGCAGTGAATTAGTGACATTTTCTAAAAATGACAGCAGTGTAATAAATGAATAAATAGCTAAAAATGAGTCTAAATAGAACTTTATATTAAGTTCGTCGTATTCATTATAAAATTCCGAAATGTGTTAATAATTATATGCGTTGATAATTATGGTAAATTATTTGATAACTCTATGAAGTTTCATAGAAAAATATTATTACGAATATAAATTTCTCTGTCAAATTGTAAATGTTTATATTTATTCTATCTTGTCAATTTTTTTTTGGTTTCTATTTGAAATTTTAAAAAATCTCATGATATTTTTTTTACTTGTGAAGTATTTAAAAATACCGAAATTATTTACTTAAAATATGGTACGGAAGTTAATATTTAATTAATTGTCTTAATATATACTTATATGTATATAAAATGAAAAATAATACGATTAAATATTACAATTTTCTTATCAAAGCAAATAATATCATTTTTTAAAAAAATAAAATAATATTTAAAAACATTTTTTTTTAAAAATAAAAAGATACACAATTTTTAAAAAGCACGCGATTTTTTTTCGTGTGTAACATGTTTAGCATAGAATAACATTCTATAAGTCTGAAATGATCGCAGGACGTTGATAAAAATTTTCAATACTGCTAAAACTGCATGAACACGTTTTCCTAGTTTTATTAACAACACTTTAATATTTGTATAAGCAATAAAATGGTTATTTATTGTAAATATAAATTCATTAAAAAAGATTGTAAGGGAAATCCTCTGTAAACTTCGTTGTAAGTATTATGTTTTAAGCAGCTATATGTAGGGGAAGGAGGGGTAAAAGTTAAAAGTTTTTAAATATTTCTGGTTTTTTCTCAGGGGGTATTTTATCTTCAAAAGACCTTCCTAAAACAAAAGCAAAAACAGACAAGTTAGTTAGACATTGAGTCAGAAAGGCGGTAGCATATTCTGATAAAAAAAATTCATATATTCCAGAAAATTATAAAGATTTTTACATGAGAATTTGAATGTATGTCTTTTCTTAAAATACCTAAACATTTCAGAAGAGGTCAGCATTTTTATTTCATGAGAGTAAAATAAGTGAATAAAAATTACATCAACAGCTTTCTAACACTCAAACTTGTTTTGAATTTAAATAAAACTCAAACGAAAATTCATTAGCAGCTCTTTTAACAAAATAATAAGAGCCTTAAACAACATTGCGTGCTGATGAATTTACTCACGAATTCTTAAAGAATCATATAATTTGAGAAAAATGTAAGTCCTGTTTTTTTAAATGATATTTTGTTAGTAATACTGGGAATATTTTTAGTTATATTACTTACCGTCAGAATAGTTTTATTTTATGATATTCTATTTTTCAAAAAATGTCGTGTGCTGTAAAATAAATAAAACTGTAAAATAAACAGAACTGAAGTTATTTTTGTAGCGAAAATGGGCTGCGAGAACTAAGTTATTATGAGCTATAAATTATTTTATGAATTTATATAATTTCTTAAGAATATCTAACATTTAAAATTTGGTTCATTTTTTTCTTATTCACAAAAGAATCTTGAGATAAAAATAAAGGGAAATTTCGCTTCAACTCAATTATGAAGAAATTTAATGACCAAAAATGTTTATCGTCATGTTGAAAGAAAATACGTTAGGGAATAGTAGAAATTGTTTGAAAACAGGTCAATAACTTAAGAGACAGAGTGAACCTCTTTTTCCCACAGAGTGAAATCTGTTTTAAAATTTGAAATTATAAATTCAACTTCGAATCATGCTTTCATTTTTCATCAATAAATTACAATTAAAATTCCCACTTAGGGCCTCTACCAGCTCTATAGAACTATTTAGAGAGTTACCGATGCTTGAACTTTTTATTTTGCCACTTTTTAAAGTTTATTTAATTTGTCACTTTATTATAAATACTGATGGACGGATCTTTAGCTCTTTCACAGTTAACAACCTTTATTCTTAAGTTATGTTCTATATAATTATAGTGTAGCTGGCTGTGACTATGGGTTTTTCATATTGAATTATTGTTTTTACAACTGTGCAGATATAAACTGGGGGGGGGGGGTACAAATTGTTTGAGTCTTATTTGTCATCTATTTATTAAGTAATTAGTTCTGAAATTGTCCAACGTCCTAGAATAAAATTCACATCTTTTCCTCTTATGTGAGTTTTATTTGTTTCTGCGCATTATTTTTTTGTCCCTTAATGGCCTTAATGTTATTTTTAATCCCACTTTATACCAAAATTTAGAAATTTTGATGTGTCCATTTTTTATAAGTTAAGACACATATTATAAGAAAGAAATGAAGTTTCTTTTGGCAGATTTTTTAAAACCGCTGTTTGACATTTTAAGAAATGGATTTCTCCTAATCATATTATTTTAAACTTTTTACTCTTCAATTTATAAATCATCATTATAATTATATTGGTACATTCAAATCAATTTTTTTCAAGTTATCTATCAGGTAGCATCAAGCATATGGATTCAAAAATTAATTAAATCAATCGAATCATTGTTAGTTAAGCTCTGAAAACATTAAAATATTCAATAACCATTGAGATGACGCAAGTGTTCTAACTCTCAACACTCTAGTTCATCATGGGAAGTAATTCCAATAATTCTATTCCAAAAGAATAATATTCGAACTGCTTTCATAAGCTCTTTTGCCAATTTTTCCAGCACATTTTCCAAAATTATTTGCTTCAAACTCTTAGAGGCGTTTCATTTTACTTATTCTGTTGATTGAGTTTTATGCGAATATAGGAGATAATTTGTATTAGTCTCAATTATGTGACAAACATAAGTGCACTTTTCATATAAAATCTAACCGAGCCTTTTTTTATGTGTTGCAACTTCATGTCGGATTCTTTCCTACAAGATAGGTCTGAGATTGCTAAAGTAAAATGACCGTACTCTTTTCATGGGTGTGCTGCGTGTTTGAATTGACTTCATATTAAGCCTTTAAAGGGCCATTTTTTCTAGTCATATTATGTTAAAATATTTTCAGGCTTAAAATTAGAATAAGAAAAGGGATTCATTTAGCTTAATTGGTTAATTAATAATTAAGTATCAAATCAAGACACATCATTTTGTGTAAAATAAAGAACTAAAGCATCTAAGTTTCTGTCTTTCTAAAAACATTTGTTCAGAACTTATGCCAACCTACATAAATTCTTAAAAATTGATAAATTTGGTGGGAAGCATACTTCCCACGGCCCTAGAAAGGGTTAAATAAAGTCATTGGTGTGTATGCATATATTCGTGATCAACATTGCTTCCTGAACCAATGGATTGAGATCAACCAAACTTTTCACATTTGTTATTTATGATAACAAAAAAAGTAATAAAAAATACTTTAAACTTTTAAATGTGTAAAAGTAAAGAAATATTCAATAATTAGAAATTAATCAAACGTTTGCCATTTTTTTGCAGTAATGTAGTGAAAATCCTAAATAAATATATTTAGACCATCTTAAAAATTCAAACTTTTGTATTTCATTTAAGTGCAATCTATCGATCAGTTACTATTAATAGTTAAAATGTAATAAATATTTAAATACATGCAAGCGAAGTTGAAACTAGAAAATTTATATATACAGCTGCTGCTGGAGAGTGATGAGAGTTTTAACTTCTCTACGTTTATATTTTAATCTTTTTTTAAGCATTTTTGGAAGCGATTTTATTGGTTCAAAAGAAGAAATTTATTTAATTAAAGAAGCCGCTGAATTAAGAAGAATTAATTAATTTATTTAATTAAATTTGAGAATCATTACCGCTGAATTATTAATGTTGAAAAACAAAAATACATATAATGAAATTTGCCAGAACATATTAGCAAAACCGTGGGAAACAACACTATAAGAAAAGCTGTAAATCAGGCGATTACTAGCTTACATCAGAAAAAAACAATTGATTTAGTTTATTTTGATATTTTTATTAATGAAAAATTAACTATTTAATTAATTGCCTCAAAATTCATTAAAACTTTTCTTATACTTCAATACTTGTGAGCAGAACCTGAGGTATTTACATACTAAATATTAAAAATTTATGAAAAAAATTGACCCTCAGGGGTTTTAAAAACATGTTTTGGTTTAATAAATGCTTGTGATGATAAAGTTATTTTGTGCCAAATAATACTTTATAAAAATGTAGATTTAACATTACAAATAATAGGCAGAAAATTATTTAATCTCTTGCAACGTAGAGTATATCAACTAGTTATATCTTCTTTATTAGCTCAATGAGATTTTAATTTCAAACAGAACGAATTTTAAATATTCCGAATTCAAATAGAAGCATAATGATTATTTAATGGCAAATTTTGTGTTTTTGTAAAATTTTCTTTTAAAATAATCACTCATTTTCTCTAGAAACGTTAAATACTATTATCTTATTTGGATTACAAAATAGTTTTTCATAATTTTTGAAACTGTATATTTGTTGTTCTTTTATTCTTTTTATGTTACTACTTTCCGTTCAATTACTCATAAGTCGCAAATTATGTTATTTCTGCATTATTATAAAATTAATTACTAAAAAAACCCATAATGTGACAAAGCAATAAAACACAATATTAAATGAACAAATATATTCAAAAGGTCAATAAATATAAACTCGTTTTCAATAATTTTAAAGAAAAAAATTATTTTCTAACGAAACTTCCTTCCTTTTGAGAATTCAACAATGAAATAAAAGCATAAAAATTTAATGGAGAAATTTCCCATCACACACCATTAAAACATTCGGAAACTCATACACGAAACTATAAGCAGTTTTCAAAACACTTCGATTTCGCAAAGTTTGAATTCCCATAAATGCCATTTCCTGATATGAAAATTTTCGAAATCCGAATTTATTCAGAGCCATGCTCTCCGCCATCGAGAAAACGATTCCCGCATTTTGCAGCCAAGATTTCTCACTCGCTAAGTGGCATCGATTTCTGTCTTCGGCTGATGACAACACGAGCTTATTCATATTTAAAACATTCACTTCATGAAAGAGAGCTCCCGGTCATAGATCTGCGCAGAACGGGGCATAAATTAAAGCAACTCTTTTGAAGTCGATGCAGGGCTCTCTTTTGAAAGCATTCAGGTCGTGTACACGAGTATGGAATTCATTAAGATAATTAAGTGTAAGATGAGAACAGAGGCATTCTATTCGATTTTCTCGATTCGGTATTGACGTTGTGATTGCTTTTCATGTTTTGGTGGGCTCATTTTTATTGATAAGAAACATCTGTATAGTATCGAAACAATGGTTGACAGCCATTGACGTTTTAGTTTTGCGAAGAATGTAGTTAAAAATGTAAATTTAGTAACTAGTAGAAAGCGTTTAGCAAGTGAATATGCTTTAATTATTAGGGATGAATAATGAAATAGCACCATAAAATGCTTTTGTAATTCATGAGTGTCGAGAACAGTGGTAGAATTTGGGATTTTGTGACTCTAGGTAGCTCTGATGCCTTATTCTTAGCACTCTGATCCATTTGGTAATGGTATTTAACACACTGATCATAAGGTCAACACATTTTTAATATTTTCATGATAGTATTTTCGTAAATATTTTTTTGTTTTAATAACTCTATGAAAATGAAGGCACTTTTTTTGTTTGTAGCTAGCTGTAAATCTCCAGATTAATCGGCGTTCACGTTTGTGTACAATATGATTGAAGCAGTTCGATTTTTATAAATATTCTAACTTTGTGAATGCAATGAAAATTGTAGGAACTTGTCCAATTATGTTTGATACAATATTAATATTATCGTAATATATTTATTAATTCTGAGACTTTTATATTTTACAAATTTATTTATCTGACCACTAGTTTAATAGCCTTTTTTTTATCGATATGCCTGGGGCCCCGAGTTATTCTAGTACATTTTGCCCCTAGGTAGCTGTCTAGTTGGAAATCCAGTACTTGTTGTGAAGAATTATTTTACATTCCTATGCTATGAATTTCAAAGAGAATCTAGCTTTAATTTGTTTATGAAAATAAATTTTAAAAGTGCACTTTCATTTGGGATTCACTTTTCTAGTTCCATTTTTAATGCTTAAATCAAAAGCACATAATTCATGTTTATAAGTGCATTTCCAAAACCATACCCAATGAAATATAGTTAAAAAAATGTCATTGATTTAATTAAATGCATATATTTTTTTAAAACTTAATAGTTATTATTTTTAGCTTTTAAATTTAGATAAAAAAATGGGCGCTCAGGGAATTAAAAATACAAAGAAGTTTTTAAATCAAACACCTGATGAACCATATAAGAATTAAGAAGACTTAAGTCGTTATTACAAACACTATAAATAAACTGGAAACCTTAACCATTCTCTTTAGTTAATAGTAGAGATATCTTTACTGACGAGGACAGGCACTCTATAAAAAAGAGACGGTTGAAAAATGTCTTTAGAAGCTTTAAAATAATTTTTCAAAAGTAAAAAATAAAGGGAATCGAAGCAGTTATTTACAAATTTATTGAAGAAAATATTTATATTAATCTATGCTTATTTCATGTTGGATGACCTCTATAGGACAGGGTGCATAGCTTTTGAGGAATCTGGTGCGCAGATTATAATTCAAAAGGTTTGTCGAGTTATTGCTTTTAAGCCGGTCGAACGATTTAATCGAGTGAAAGAATCAGCCTTCACAATGTCACATTTTTTTTTTTTTTTATTGTATGGCCCTCATATATAATTCCCACATTCATGGTGGAGCAGCCAGAGGCAACTACTCCGAAGGCATAAGGAAAAATCTGAATGACCAGGTCACTTGGCGGGGACTAAGGTTACGTCCTAAAGACCATCACTGACCATGCCGCAACCCCTCTTGTAGGAGGCACATCTCATTATTAAGAGGAGGTAACGGATTCTCACACCGTTTTTGCATTCACCAAGCTGAAGAGAAGCAACAACTATAAAAGAAGCTTCTCATCCATAAGTCTGAGATTTCTCGTGGGACCCTCGATGGGATAATAATTCAGCGTGATGTAGAATGCTATCAATCACCACACAAACGAGTTATTAAGGTCAGCAGGATTGATAATATGTTAACATCGTCGAGGACCATGTTTTTGTCGCATCTGCTTACAATAATGTTATCATACTTAGGGTTGAATACTAGAATCTGTGTTATAGGATCACTAGAAAAGCTTCGTAACTCTTTAATAAACCTGTGCATTACATTTTTTTTATTTTAAAAAATATGAAAAAAGAATAAAATTTGAACGTTTACTTCTTGATAACGTTTGGAACTCTTTCAGACACAGGATGTGTTGTTCCTACCGTATTCCCTCCCCTTATATGATGGCCCTGACTACAGATAAGACACATAGTCTCTTGGGGTGACGTGAAATCTCTTACGCACTGAATTGCAATCAAATATGCACCTTGTGCAATGCATATTTGATTGCAAAAGGTCCATTAGGATGTGCATATTTTATTCATGTATTGCATAGAAATTATACTGCCGAAATGATGAGAATAGGAAATGAAGACAGGTGGGATATGTAATGTTTACTAACGAAGTCTTAAAGCGCATGAAAGGGTATTAGCACATAAAGGTTTGCAGATTCAAAATGACGTCATTTAGATCCAGAACTTACCACTTGGAGTATATTCATTCAATTTAGTTCGTGATTCTATAATGAACTCTCTGCAGAAATTCTTTAAACTTGGTTCCTAAATACTTCCGCAAAAGCGGATCTCTTTTTTTATGGTACTTATTAGATTCTATATCGATGAAAAAGATTGTTAACAATATTTATGTGGTACGAAGTATCTCAAATGTCGATTAGTCTGTGAAAAATAAGAAAAAAATTGCGTATAATACGGATTCTGAAACCTCAAATTAAGAAAAAATAATTGACTAAACGTGATAAGACATTGCAAGGGCAATGAAAAGAACAAAAAACCCAACTGATTGATTCCCGTTTAAATGCCAAACCAGCAATGCTTTATGTGGTTAGTGTCAAGAGTCAAGAGTTTTTGTGTAGTTCAAAAGAGCGTGTAAAGAGGCCGCTAGTGTAAGTTTGTAAAAGATAAATAAAAAAATTTTTCCCCAGTAGTTTCACCACTTTTTTTCTCCTCGGTTTGGTATTTAACATGTTTACTACTTTAGTTCACAACTTGTGTTTGTTTGTTTTTTATGTCAGAAAAGCAGTTGCTAAAATTGTTAGTTAAGAAAATATTGCTAAAAATTGTTTTACAGATCGCTAAAAAGAATTCCTCATGATAATTGAAGCAAATTTAGAAGAATTTGAATAATCAGAACAAAAACTTATATACTAAACAATAATGGTGCCATCAGAATGAATACTTATGTTGGATTGCAGTTTGATTCGTCAAAGAAATGCCATTCATTTTCGATTTCGATGAAAATCGAACCATTCGTGGTAAAATTATTTAAATATGTTTTTCAATTATTCTTTATAGATATGTAAAGCGACGTTGATTTTATCTGAATTTGAATTTTTGAAATACTCATTTCACACATTTTTGTGGACATCATTGTATAAACGCGATTTAAGGAACAATGCTCCACTATATTATTTGTTCTTCAGATTATTTGATTATATAAGTCTTTGAATATGCAGCTCAAATATCTGAATATCCACATTTCCCCAAAAAATTGCTAAATGCCTAACTTTTTTAATGTTTTTGTCCTGCATAGATTATTTTACTTATTTTACATAGTAGCGAGATTATAAAATACGTATTATATAATAACTTTTAATATATTTGTGGATGAATTTTAAAACTTTCCTTTGAAAATAGTCCGCTGCTTCATTTATTTCACTGCAATTTTGTAATTTTTTAATAGGAAAAGTAATTTTTTTCTTTGAGCAATTGTACCGAAGAATTGCCTAGCTAATATGTCTAACTACATGTTGATTCTTCTATGGTAATCAAGTAAGTAAATTTTGTGAAATATCGGGTGGTGGGGGTGGATTTTTTTTTTTTTTTTGTCTGCCCAACGTATTCAATTCGCATATTCCATTTTTAGTCATTAAAACAACTAATGGCAATGAATCGAACAGTCTGCTTACATTAGTCCAAAGATAAAAGCAGACCTGCCAAACTCTTATGGATTCCAATCAAAAGAAAAGTTGACTGACTGATAAAATGAAGATATTACTTTCGCTTTTTCCAATTGTATTTTCTTTCTTTTGGAGAATTTATTTAAAGAATAAACAGCTCATACCTGCTTCCTCGTTGAATCGGCTAAAATCGAAGAAAAATACAAGCTCAAGTGAATGAATTTTTGCTTTAATTAAACGATACGCTTGCCTCCATTTCTCTTGGGAATCTATATAAAAACAATGAATATGACATTCTCTCCATTTGATTTAAAATGCCTTTAAAAAGAAAATTGCATTTTTAAAAAGAAATGTGTAAGTAAGAGTATACATATATTACAATGTGTGTTATTAACCGAAAAGCTACTTTTGCGTTATCGAAATTCATTTGACACCCAAACTCATGATTTTGGCATCCGCAAGAAAGTCATATAACTCTTTTTTTTTTCAATTCTACTTCAAAAGAAATATGAAGGATAAAATAATGTTATGGGGAAAAAAACACTTAAGACTTCAATGAATGTTTTCTTAACTTTTTTCATTGGGAAGCATTTATCTGTAATTTTCCAATTTATCACATTTCTTTTAGAAGACTATATCCATTTGTACAAATAAAAAAAAGAATGAAAAAAAGAAAGGACTTTCTTCCTTCTTGAATTCTTGAAATCTAATTACTACTTCAATTTGGTCTCGCTTCTACTTTCCAGTAAATCGTATTAGCCATTTTTTTTTTTTTTTTTTTTTGCTTAGGTTAATTTATGGATTGATTCAGCAGCCTAATATTTCAAGAATGTAGGTTAATAAAATAAACGCTTTTTTTTAAAAAAAATGTCTGAAATATTTTAAATTTATTTTTATAAGAAAGCAGCTGAAATGAATTCAGTCAAACATTGCGCACTTATTAATATTTAAGACAAGATAAAGAACATTGTCAACTTTCCAAAATGCAAAAGTTAATTAAATATTCAGTTAATTAGAAATGAAATAAAATGTTGCCGTTTCTCGCAGTAATCTTACCGTGGGAAAATGTCAAAATATTATATATGCATACATATAAAAATTTTTGGAACATACTTCGATTTATTTTATTACGGGAGACACATCTTGTACACGGAGATGGGGCGACTGATGATAAAGAGATGCGTCTCTTTACATCGTGACACAAGAGCAATGTAGCAGAAAATTTTTCCCTTCATTGATTTTACTACGAGATTCTGATAGGGATTTTTTCTGGAGACGTGTCTAGTTAGGAAAGGGAATCTTAGGTATCTTTAAAAGAATGTCATAGGCGTTAGGGAGTTTTAGACCTATGGCATGGGAAGCATTTTAGCAGGGGAAATTCCAAACTTAACAATTTCTTAGAGTGTGTATTAGAGATAAGGAAATAAAATAGTAGGAATTATATCAGGAAATAACAGATAATTTTAGAATGAAATAATATTGGCTAATTTAAGATAAAAATTAGGAAATTAAAATAAAGTAGGATTAAATAATATATATATATATATATATATAACATTACAATTTTTATTTATTTCTCCAAATTTTATAAATAATTAATAGATGCATGATTTTTGAAATAAAAAAGTAATTATATAAAGTCTATTGCTATACAACGTTGAGGTTTTCAACTGCATTACATTTATTGACTTACTTTTGGTATTTCAGCTTTATTATTATTTTTATATTTTGTTTGAAGTGTGTTTAAAAGTGCTCTAAAATTTATTTATTAAAAATAAAATTGTAGACGTTAGAAAGAGTTTATATACTGTGGTATTTTATATAAAATAAACTTTTGCACAAAATAAAATTTGTTTAAAAAGGCGTATACTTAGAAGTGCCTTGGGATTCCATCGTTTGCTCATATTTAATAGATGTTTACTTTTCTCATATAATTCATAATTAAACTTTTGCTCACATTTAAGTATGGTTTTAATGACGTTTTTATGATAATTAAGTGTACCATAAATTGTCATTAGGAAAAACGTTTTATCTTAAGCAAAACTGGAGTTTCAGCTGGTTATGAATATATGTAAGAATAATTGTGAGAAAACCGTATAAATTTTTTCAGAACTTTCTTCTTACTTCAGATTTGTAGATATATCTGCTGCTTTCCTGATGAGATATTGAAAACAGCATATTTACAAATATTTTAAAATATTAAGTATTCAAATATAAGAATTAATATTTAATATTTTATTTATATTAAATATTAATTTTTATTTATATTTATTGAATTAATCCTTAACTAATACTTTATTTATATTTATTATATTAATACTTAATTAATAATTTATATATTGTGTTAATTGAATGTATGTATTAATTTATATATTATTACTAGCCGCCTTTGGCAACCAGCCGGTTCGCCAATCTTAATGTTCGTTAAAATTTTAACAATTAAATATTTTATACAATTCCTACTTTAATAGCTTCTTCATCAAAATATTTTAAAACTTCAAATTTTGATAGTCATATAATTCTCTCATAATATTATAAACGCCTTCAGTCATAACGTAATATGTATCTCTCCCGTAGAATTTATACTATAAATTAAAGTGGAAAGGATTAATATAATAATATTTTTTACTGAAACAAAGTATTTTTTTTTTTTTGTAATATGATTACTGAAAACAGTCACTGAGCGTTTAAACTTTATGGGCACTAAAGAATATCTTTCCTAATTTATGTAATATTTCAAGAATTTGTCAACAAAATATTCTCAGATTCATATTGACCAGAACGATTAATTAACAATGTTTCATTTTAAATGCATCAAACATTAAGAAAATAAAACGAATCGTTTAAAATAATCGGTTGAAAACAGCTTAAAAAAACTAAAAAACGATGTACTTAAAACTATAAGCGTATACAAAAAATATATAACTAACATAAATACAATTTAATTACAAAAACATGCAACTAACCTAAAAATAATTTAAATCATCCGTTGATAATGGTTGTCATGTCAACAATCAGAACACAATGCGCATGCGTGAATTTTCAACACCAATTACGGTAACGCAAATGCGTGAGTTTTTCTACGCTAGTTGGGGTAACGCTATGCAGATTAGAAATTTTAACTTCCCTTATTCTGTTTTATTTTAATTCAAAAGTACTTCAGAATGAATCTGAAAGATCGATTAATTAACAGTGTTTAATTTTAAATGTATCAAACATTAAGAAAATAAATAGAATCGTTTCAAATAATCAGCCGAAAAATCTTAAGCCTAGCCTCATGACTGTTGGGAAAAGAAACTGAAGCCGTACTCATTTGGCGGTGGGGAAAATGAAAAGATTTTTTTGGCGGGAAAGTTAGTTTTTAATTAATAATTAAAATTCTAATTAAAAATTCAAAAAAAGGGTTATCCTATCTTTTAAGTTAGATCAAACAGCACACGGTGTGCAAATTTGATTAAAATCGGTTAAGTAGTTTAGGAGTCCATCGCGGACAAACAACGTGACACGTAATTTATATATATTAAGATTAATTGAATTAATACTTAATATTTTGAATATATTCAAAATATTAAGATTATAATCTTTTTTTTGTTTTGTTATTTCTTAAAAATCAATATTTATTATGAATATAAATTCGGCTGAGAAACAAGAAAATTCTCAGTATTATTATAAAAAAAAAACTATAAAATTTTGTTCCATTTTTTATTAAGCTGATATTAATAAACAACAAAATTCAAAGTTATATTTGCTAATTATTATTTACTTTTAAAGTTATACGTATGAATATTTATTTATATAACTGTTGTAAAACAAACAGTTATGAAACTGAGGATAACAGTTTAAGTTTTTTTTTTTTTTTTCACCTTTGAATAGTTTGGGTAATTTATTAAAAATGCCGTTGAAGATTATGGATTTGAATTACTGGCATGAAGAATGATTTCTTTTTCTTAATATTTTAATTTATTCATCCATTCATTGGAAAATATTATTTTAATTTAAACTTTTACTTTTAAACAAACAAATTATTTTTATTTTCTATCTTTTAATGCTGACAAAAAAATTTCTCAGCTCTAAATTTTATAGTTAATGACTTTGTGTGGGCAGAATGTTTTTGAAAAATATCTTTGAGCTCTTATATTAAATAGATTTAAAAAATCTTATAGAAAAAGATAGTTAAAGTCAAAAATGAAAATAGCATGTTTTTTTTTTTTAAATGTAGGAAGCACAACCATTTTTTTTAGCGAATACCTTATAGTTTACATGTGCATGAAATGATTTTTCTAAATTTTGGAGATACTTTAAGAAATATATTAGTTTCTGAAGTAAGAAATAAAAAGTATTTCTATGCAGTCTTTTAAAACTGGGTTTCATCATATACATAATGCGAAATTCTGAATTTTCCACATTTTAAACATTAAAACTACTGCAAATTCTTTTATACGCAAAATGATTGTTTATTCTGCTGTTCAGAAACTGCTGAAAGTATTGAAAACTCTTTGGACCAAATCTGAACAATAAATACACACTAGATGTTAATTTATAATATTTTTCGTTGGGAGATTTTATAAAAATTTAGAATTAGAGAAAAATAGCCTTAAAAGGTGTAAAATAACATTAACATATATATTATGGGAATAAAAATGAATGCAAATTTCCCCAATAATAAATGTAGAAAAATTTAAACGGTTTTATAAGCAACACTTTTATAAATTATCGAATATTGAATAAATCATATTTGATATTTTCAATAAAAGACGATTTTCCACCGTATTCACTTATATTAAATTGATTGATTTGATTTGTTATAATCACATTATGACTTCAGTACACATTGTGAATAAACTATTGTAGACGAATTCACAAATTTCTCTGTCAGTCGAATGGTGATGATGGCATCGGCATCGCAGATATGTAAAGATAATCGACGGAAATGATGATGGAACATTGCGGAACTCACGAGAATCTTCGTCTGATTAATAATGACTCGAACAAGCAATCATTCAACCTTGATGGTCAAAATTCCCGGAGGAGACACAGGAATTCTCATTAACGAATATGAGTAAATCTTTTGAGCTGAAATTGAAATTTGTAGACATCAATAACAAATCAATGTGAAATGCGTTGGTTCCTTTAGAAATTTTACAAGTAAAAGGATGAAAGAATATAGTACTTAGACATATATTATATGTATAAAAGGTTAAGTATTTCAACATATTTATGCAGGAATTTAATCCTTTCAATACCAGTTTTTTTCGTTTCCAAAATTAACCCTTATCGTGGCAAGATTGCCTTTTTGAAAAAAGGCAAAAAAAAAAAAAAAAATGTATATAGGTAGCTTATTTACGCTATAAAAAACATCCAAAAATAAATTTCAAAAAATCTAGAATATCATGTGTTTAATAAAACTAAGTTAAAAATTATTTTATAGTGCTAGTATATTTTTATAAAGTTGTATGTATGGTATACTATACAAAATGAACATAAGGGTTAAGGTAATTTAGGGCTCTAATGGGTCGAATAAAGTATAAATAGCTATATTATGCTAAAATAAAAACAAAAATTAACTATAGGTGCAGTTTTTGAAGTGGGTCATATGTGTCCCAGTAGGCTTTTTAAATGTCACACATGTGTCCCATTGGGGTTGAGGTGACCATATAAAATACAGTGAAAAGTTGAGTCTCTAGTTGTTATAATATTTTTAAACAATTTTATTGCAAGAAAGTTCTTAATTCCAATTACATATCCAACAATATTTATGACATTTCTATGTATGATACATTGCCAAACATTTTTGGCAGAGTGCAACTTTACTCATGGAACATATAGTTTTCGGTCGGGTTTCTTTATTACTGCTTTATTACTTAGATGTAGTTAAAAATTACACTAACATATGAATGTAATCACAGAAACCTATTGGGACATACACTTCCATAAATTCCCCATTTACTTATCCCTTCGGGTGATTTAAAAATATCAGCGAAGCATATATGAGGCCCAAATGTAATGTGTGATTTTACAAAAAGAACTGTTAGAAAACATAAAGAGTTTCTTGAAATTACTCCAACATATAAAATCATTTACCACAGTTCACTTACTACCCAAAATGACTAGAGCAATTGATTTCCGCATAAGAATTTAACCCGTTAACTAAGAATTTTTTTAAATCTGTTTCCTCTTCAATTGCTACGTAAGTGAAGATAATAATTTTTGAATATGATAATTTCGTTCGAATCTTTTTTAAATGATTTTTAAGTCGGAGGCTATGATATGAGGGTCAAATACCCACCTTAAATACTTTTAACTATTGCTCAAATATTTAAACTATTTTTAAAAAATATAGTAGGATGTATACATTTCATTAGTAATCAAAGGGTTAATAATAATTTCAAAGTTGTTATTTTACGAAGGACTACTTTTTTCTGCACATAAAAGCACAAATCTAACCCTCCTTTCCTTCTTTCTGAAGAAATTCTTCCACGCATTTTTTAAAAATATAATTCTGAAAAATTTTTTAAAGTATCATTTGATAAATTTATCAGCCGAATTTCCAGAATTTATAAATGTTTTCTTATTTCCTTTTCTTTCTTTATTTATCTTTTATTTCTTTTTTTATTATTATTTTTCATCCAATATTTTGTACTGAGGTTGTTTTTTCTTTATTGGTTTTGTTTCTAAGTTCTTTTATCTCACTCGACTTCTTTCAGGCTTTAAAAGATATTATTTTGTAAATGATTTTTGTTCACATCCTAAATACTGTTCGTTTCAGTATCCTGAGATTACCACTTTTCGACGATTCTATCCCACTAAGCGGTGAGATCCGAAAGGATGAGTGGATCTCCAGAATTCTTCGTCATTCTGTGACCCTGATTTCTGACCTATCAGATACTTTTTCGTTCAATTTTTTTTCACGCGTATGTGAGTGTCATTTCTTTTTTGGCCGTATTATTGCTTTTTTTTATTTATTATTTTTTTTTTATTTTCGCGAGTAAATCTTTTTTTAACTTTATTGTTAAATGTAAACATCTCTTCTTTTCTTCTTTCCTCTCATCCCCATTTTGGTGAATTAAACCCATCCTTACGCATGAGCAAAATCGCGATTGGGTTTAGAATCCGTTGGGAAACAATATGTGTATTTCTGTATTCTGGATTACAATTCCTTATTTTAATATTCCAAATACTTAATAACGAATGATTCAATTACTAGTTCAAAAATAAAAAATAATGTTTTAAAACCTTTTTAAAATTAAACGTGTGCGAATTCGTTTTTCTTTTGTAATCGCATCAATTTTGCATTCCTTTTTAAATTCAAAATTGTTTAAAATCTTTATTTACATTTATTAAAAGTTCAAAAGCACTGCTTTTCTTTCAGCTGAAAAGACCTTTTTCTAATTTTCCTTGTTTACCCACCCACACACGCCCACTATCACTAACTGGAGAATTTCAAAACTCTAGTGCAGGGGCGTTAAAGTAAGTTATCTTAATCTTAATACGTGGGATTTTCCTATTTAATTAATTAGTATTTCGCCTTTGGTTTTTCAGATCTATTAAGAAGATTTAAAACATAAAATTATTTTCCCATTATGATGTTGATTGGTATATAATTTGTAAACTGGGTGATGTGAAAATCGCTACGCTCAGAGTGCAACGTTGTACCGTTGGAGTTAGAACTAACAAATATAGCAAGAAGATATTTCTTGCGTGGTATTCGTTCACTAAGAATCTAATTTCTCAAAACTTTATTAATTGTTTGGATTTTATTTAATCTCAAATGTTCATCAATGAAATATTTATCGAAATCTTTATATATTTTGTCAGTAACTGTCAATAGCATGTAATCGCATAAAAGATTAATTAAAAAAAAACTTTTTAATGAAAACAATTTTGTTTCTGCTTTCTATTCTTTAGTTTTAATATATTTTCAAAATTATTTTTAAGTGTAATTCACAAGAATGCTTTTTATTGTTATAATGATATTTAAACTAATTTTTTTACTTCATCTTATCTTACACTGGAATGCTTTTGCCATGTCATGATTTAATATTTGCATGCTATTTTTAAATCATAACCAAGTCGAAGCTATGATTTAATATATACATGCTATTTTTAAACTATAACCATGTCTACGATTTAAAAAAAGCTTTCTTTAGACATTAAACTGAAAGAAAATTTTTATTCTCGCTTTTATAATATAATGATTTTAAGGTGGCAATTTTCCAGTAAAATGCATGATATATTAACGTCCCGTTTTGAAGCAACATTAGGGCTATTTGGCGACGGATTTGATGTTTAAATCCTGATTTCAAATACAATGCATTTTCAAAAATTTTACTAGAAGCATCCTTGCACTAAAATTTAGTCAACATGGAAAGATGCACCGAATGTTTATATCTTCATTATCAGAAATGCGGAAAGAAAACAAGGAGAAATATTTGTAGAACTATAAAAGTAATGAGCTTTGCCTCAACAATGAAATATATTTTTTTAAATATCTTTCAAAAATTGTAATATATATATCAGTCAGGATATATATATCAGTATTTCTGGAAGTTATCGGGTAGAAAGGGCAAATTTGAACTTTTGGACTTTTTTTCTTTTTTTGATTATTTAAAAACCTTCCCATGTGATAATTCCTTCCCACCAAAGTATATTTACTCTAGGTCGTATTCAATCTGTAATTAACGATTAAAGGATAAATATACGCATGTATTCACACACTCATTTTTTCATTACAAGAGATTATGGTTGATAAAATTATTGTACTACGTCACATTTTTTGCCATTTTCTATTGACATGTTTGTTACTTCGATAATAATGCAGAAACAAATAAAATTAATGGGCTTGGAAAAAAAGATGCTAGTTTTTTTTAAAAAATAAAATGACCGACTAAAGTGACCAACTCATTAGAAAAGAAATCAGAAAATCCAAAGCGGACATCAAAGATGGATATGAGTGAGAAAAAAGTTTCGGGAGGGGGGGAGTAGACTTATAAAAGGCAGGTTTTCAATTTGCGACGCATTTGTGTGTTTCCGACGAACAATTCCTGTTGCTTATTGCTCTGTTGACAAGAAATGATCGTGATGATCTCAAATGGTAGTGTCATGATTTGGGAAAGGAAGAAAAATAATTTCTCGTAATATATTCCACCTGTTACGATATGGGTCTGCATTTTACATTGTCATTTGATTTACATATTTTACTCTGGATTTTAAATTGAGATCGTTTGGATTAGTATTGGAAAAAGGAATTTACAGGGATACAGAGGAATTATTGCGTACCATATTTTAAACACTGGTGGACAAAATTAAGAGATGGAAAGCATTTTCGCACATTTCTCTAAAAATACAGCACAAAACCTGGACAATTGATTGCCATATATGGTCACTGTAGCGTTATTGGCCCTGAGATAAGTTTATGTATTCTTGTGGGCGTTGCTAAGCCAGAAGGAGGTATAAAATTCCCCATCGAGCTGTTCATCTCATTCCACTCCTCAAGACAGTTGCAGATTTTAGTGCATTTTTTGAATAATCGTGTTGTTTCTTGCTGGTTTTTAGGTGAAATGAGTGAACATCATCGTTTAGACGACGGTATGAGGTGGACAATTGTGAGTATACTTGAGGCAGGCCAGTCCCAAACTCAGGTTGCTAGGGAATTGGATATAACACCAAGCGTCATTTCCAATTTGTGGAGTCAATTTAAAACTAGTGGGACAGTATGCAGACGACCAGGACAAGGGCGCCCGAGGGCTACAACGGCCAATGAAGACCGGTATTTGTTCTTTTCAGCTAATCGCCAGAGGACGGCTACAGCCACTCAATTGTTTAGGGACCACGCGGTTGCTACAGGAACATCAATTTCGAGTAAGACAGTTTCCAGAAGACTCCATGAAAGAGGGCTGTATGCCAAGAAGCCCGCTATTTGCATCCCACTCACTCCTTCCCACAAAAGAGCGCGTGCAGAATGGTGCAGACAACATCAGAATTGGACACAGCTTCAATGGGCTAATGTTCTCTTCACCGATGAGTCCAGATTCAGTCTACAACCTGATTCTGGGCGGTTATTGATATGGAGGGAACCTGGAACCCGATACCATCCCAGCAACATTATCGAAAGGGACCATTATGCTGGTGGAGGACTCATGGTTTGGGCAGGGATCATGCAAGATACCCGCACACCGCTCCATGTGTTTGACAATGGTTCCGTGAATGCCCAGAGGTACAGGCAGGAGGTCCTAGAGCCCTATGTGCGTCTTTTCAGGGGCGCTGTTGGCCCTGAGTTCATTTTTATGGACGACAATGCGCGACCACATAGGGCTCTCATGGTTGATGAGTATCTGGAAAGCGAGAACATTGAACGAATGGATTGGCCAGCCAAATCCCCTGACCTGAATCCTATTGAACATGCTTGGGGTGTTCTTGGGAGAGCTATTGCGATGCGCCAACCTCCCCCCAGAACCATTCTAGAGTTAAAAATTGCTCTGTTGGAAGAATGGGAGGGTCTTCCACAACCCCTCCTTAACTCCCTTATTAACAGCATGCATACTCGTTGTGCATGCTGTCTGTCTGTCAGGGGTGACCATACACCATACTAGAGGCAACACACACTGTACAAGCCTCACTTTTATTGTCATCTTTTATCCTTAAGTTCAGACTACATTGAATTTATTGGCAATAGGTCTTAACAGTGAATGGCACTTTCATTTTTGTTTTGCATACTTTATTATCATGGTATAAGCTATATCCATACCAAATTTCATTTATTTATATTCAGTATTTTTTGAGATATTTGGGAAAATGTCTTCCATCTCTTAATTTTGTCCACCAGTGTACATTTAAACTTATTTTGGGGAAAACAAAGAAGCATATTAAAAAAATACTGGATACATTCTCACAAGTTGTAGAAAAAAAAACTTAGCTTCTAAATTAAAAATGAAGACGATATCCAGGATAATAATACTGGAATCCTATTGAATTGTTTAGGTAAACAAGCAAGACAAGTTTATCTTTAGCTACAAAATTGCATTATTCATTCTTTCTGAAGAATAATACAAAACCAGTCCGGGACTGAATTAAAAAAATTAACAATGGCTGTTAAAGTTCAGTTGTTTGAAGACATTAAAATTAATAGTAAGTCTTAAAAAATACTGAATAGTTTTTTCACCCTATTATATTGTTTTTATTTCGGTGACTTTTAAGTCTTTTCATAAGCGAATTTTTTTTTGTATCATTGTTTTGTTTACTCTTATAAAATGTTTATCCTTTCGTTGATATTCAGATTTTCCATTTTACAATCTTATTGCATGCATGTTTCCGTTTCTGAGTTTAAATTTATTAATAGCTGGAATAATTTGCTGGATTTGAAGTGATTTGCCTTGTATTTATGAAGCAAATTGTTATTATAACAACGATTTTCGCTATACGATAGGCCTGTCATTCTGTTAATTGCTCAAGTATAGAATCGAATAAACCAAATATACCTTTTGGGACACAACTTTGTCAAAACACTCTTTTATTTATTGCTCTGTTTTCAAACTATTTGCTCATTTTGGAGTTGTGTTGAGTTTTTGAGTTTATTTGTTGATTTTCACTGAAAATATGATTACTTCGATACAATACACCTAGTTAAAATAAAAGAATTTCATAGTTCAATTATCTGTTATATTCCTAACTTCCGGATCCCAAGCAAAAGATAACAATTCTTCGTAAATTGGGGCTAAAACGTAAACAAGTCTGGCAAAAGGCTACTCATTAAAAGAGGTTAGGAATAGAAACCTTCGTTAGGAAAATCTTATTTGTTTCTATTTTATCAAATAAAAAATAAGACTTAGCTGCGTTTTTTTTTTTTCGTCTTCCTCAAGAATACTAGTCTAATAATGATCAGAAAATGCGTTCTTGCCTGTTGTGCAGTGCGCATTTTCAGATTTTTTTTTCTTTTTTAGATAGCGGGAGAATGAAAAGAAAAGAGAAAAAATGTAATTAACTAAGAAAACTTCTAATGAGAATGCTTTTATAATTAAGATTCATCGCATTTATATAGGATTCCTTTTTAGTTTTAAGACTTTTTGTGAGCATTTTTTAGTTGGTCTTTTGGAGACGACTTTTAAAAAAAATTCCAAAGAAGCTTTTTTTGCATGTTATTTTCTTCTTAATTTCGGTCTTACATCAACGTTTAAAAAAATGCAACAAAATCAAGTTAAATTCTTTTTTATATATTTAGTTAATTAAAAGATGGATTTATAATGCAAGGAGACTTATAGTATTGCGGTTATCGGTAATAATATACTGCTTATTGTAGTGAAACTCTATTTTAAATATTTCTGAACTGAATCATTTGAGGCACTGATGAATTTCACCGAAGAATTTACAGCGTTAAACATATTTATGATAAATTTTTAATATTTAATGAAAGTTGGGATTGTTTTCTGATGATATATATTTTGTCCTAACTCTTCAATGATATTATTTTCAATACCATATTCTTTTACGATTTTGCTACTATGGCCACATTTTGTTAAAACATTTTCCACTTCGTAAAGCAATAATAAAAGCGTACTTTTTAATTTCAGTATTTTTTATTTTTCAACCATTGGTATATTCCATAATTTACTAATTAAAATCAATTTTTCGCAAAATCGTCGTTGACATTAATAAAAATAGAAAAAAAATAATTAAAATAGATTAAATCAACAAAAAAGCACTTCATTCCTTCGGAATGATATTTTTTGGAGCACGGACTGCTTATTTTTTTTCCCACGAAGGAATATTTTATAGTAAAAAAAAGGAGATACTGCATATGCTGTGATGTACATAAATTGAACTGAAAACTCCTAGCGAAAAGAAGTTCCGGATAATGTGGTTGAAATCTGATGTACTGAATGAAACGTAATATTCAAAGAAGTTGCAAATTGAAGTAACAGGCGACGCGACTGATGTATTCCGTGTCAAAAGCCATATTGTTAAATATAGACACGACTCATCGAACACGAGTCGATAGTTTGCATATTGCACTTTTTTTTTCCGTATTTTATATCATGTGATTTGATGAAAATTTTAAGCACATATACACATTTTTGTCAATTGGGGTAATTTTTGTAAATTGGATTTTGTAAATTGGTAAATAGATCTTGTCATGCTCCAGTAAGAATTGAATATCAATCTACAGTTTAGAAATATCTGCTATAAAAATATTTAGATGGATTCTAGTCTTTAGGAATGATCCCTTTTTTTTCTAACTTTATTTTTTTGCACCAATAAATCGCATTATAAATATGCAAAATGTTTAATTTTATCTTTATGCAAGCAATACTACCACGCGCAAGAAAACGGAAAGAATTTGAATAATCTGAGTATTTTTTTATTGTCTCGTACGATTTAAAAAATGAATAAGTATGATACTTTTTATACTTTTAGCGTTATATTTATTTTCTCACGATGACAATGAGGTACATAGTTTACAATTTTTTATACTTTGATATTACTATGAAGTGCATCAGGACTCTTAAGAATTGAAGGAGCAATTGTCTTTACAAAGACAGCCGGGGAAGCCTCGCCATTCATAGGCAGGATTTTTCCAGCGGATCTTAACATTTGAATAACATAATAAGGGATTCTCCAACATGAAAAAGAAATTATCCAGAGAACTCAGGAAATTATCACGAAAAAAATTAGATCGAAATTTTCCTAGATATTATAATCATAATTAAATGAACTCAGAGCAGACTACAGTATAGTTTATTGCACATGTAATCAGTAGAAATAATGATAACATAGGGTATCTCATAGAAGCTCAACCTTTCTGCCAACCATTTGAGCGTCAGTTATAATGAAGTAAAAGACCTTTCCCACATGATGTTAAAATGTATAAAGTATTCAGCTTTCAGAGTTGTGCCCTGACAAACAAAATTATGTTGATGATGATGACAATAATTAAAAAGAAAAAAGAAAAAATCGCACGGTCTGTTGTTTTTTTGTCTTATAATGCACTTACCATCAAAAATCGTCATTCATGTTCTCAATTGCAATCTTTTTGCATACAATCCTTGCTCTTTTATATACCATTATGATTTATGATTATATTCAAATTCAAGTTCGTGACGTACATAGGTACGCTTTTTCTCGGACAATTCGAGTTAACTCAGTTGTATCTTACGAAAAATTGAAACTGACTCATACTAGTAAATAAATTTTTATAAGGATAAAATACTTCAAAACAATATTAAAACCGAAAGCCAACATATGTAATAAAGAGTTTATAATTTTATTTAGTTCTGGGAAACTATACATTGAAAATAATTTGAGAAATTATATTGGTTTTACACAGTATGATAACATTTGAAAATTTCAATACATATAACCATATGGTAGTTATTTCACTGATAATTTGAGTCCTTTTTTTTTCTTTTGTTATAAACGCACTACAGAACGTTTATGATCTTTCCGCGATGGAGCCGTTCCAGCGGGGAATAGAAAATGTTGGTTAATAAATATAATGTTGGATATGGCATAATTTCTTGTGTTGCTGATGCTTTCATTTTTGGTTTATTTCTTTCATTTATATCTTCTACTAACTTTTGCATGAAAACATGAAATTCCTATATTCATAAACAACTTTGAGAATAGATGTAACAATTCAAAAAGGCCATGTCAAGACAACAAGAAAGTTTATTTTTTCGTAAATCTATTGAAAGTCTTGCGTAGTATGGAATGTGTTAAGTATTTGACTTCCTTTTACCATCAACACTTTCCCCTATATGGGCACATACGTACTGTGGCTATTGTTTCGTTTTCATGCGCATAAATAAATAACAGTAATCTGCGCTTGTGTGATAATGACCAGGAAAATACCGCCTATATATGCAGTTATAATGCAAATGTGTAAAACAAAAACGAAGAACTTTTTCTAGGATATTACATTCTTTTAATAACACTGAATAGACTAAACGAAAGATAGCTTTAGATTATTTGGAACCTATGATCATAAATTATGTCCAATAGTAAAGCATATTCACGAATTCCGCATATTCAAGAAAATATTGTAGCGTATGTTTTTACTACCTCTTGCGAACCTATGGTCAAAACGTACAAGTGTGTTCGAAAGACAATGTACCACCATTTTCATTTATTTATCTTATTATTTGATTTGAAAACTTAATGAATCATTGCATGAAGTTATTTTCATTTTATTAAATTTAGAGCTGCAATATTCACAAACCTTTTTCCTTGCGAATATACGAAATGTTTTAAAGAATTTCCCAGAAAGTAAGAGATATTTGGAAAATTTGTCCATTTTTTTCACTGTTTTTTTTATGTACCCATTTCTTGATTAAACTGGAAGTGAGAAAAGATAAAAAATAAATGCCTACTTTTCAGAATTTTGAAATCACAGAGAAACAGCAATAATTTCTTTATAATAAAACATTGCGCATATAAATACATTTATATTATTATATATTTATTTTGGAGATGGAAATTTATCATTTGAAAATGTTCAGTTCAATATGATAAATCTTTTATTATTTTTTTATTTTGTAATTGAATACTTTTTTTTTTGCATAAGTAATTTTAAATTTAATGTAGAGAAATTGTAAAACATTTATTGAAAAAAAGCAGTTATTAAAATATAGGGTGTTTTTAATCCAACGCTTGAACTTATGCATCTATATTTCGCATACAAAAAGTGACAAAATTGTAAATAAAATATATTGGCTATCAGAAGGAAACAAATATCAATTTAAAAAATATTGCATTGTTTCATAAAAAGAATACAGCAAAAAATTCCGAATAAAATCCAAAGATTTTACATGTTTTTCCATGCATTATCTTTTATAAAGAATTTGCTACCCCTAGCAATGTTTTGGAAATAGAAAACACTCAATTTGATACCGCCTCTTTACATTCCCACCTTGGGAAATTTGTCTACCAATAAGAAAATGCTGTATATAAACCGATTTTGAAACTTTATCAAAAAGCACTTCACTGAAAATATGCAAAACCTGAATCTTTCAACCAGGCCATACTAAGAGCAAGAACCTGAAATCTCTAGAGAGAGAGAGAGAGAAAAAAAACCCCAGCCTTCTTATTAAGCTAGCCGAGTCACACGGCTCTCTACCAATCACATCCGAAGATCCAGTCCAAACGTTAGCAAATACGCCAGAATCACACGGAAATTCTTTGGAAAAGATAATTTCATCCAGGTAACTGGAATGACGCAAGTAAGCATCTCCGGTGGACTTTTGTGAAGAGGTCACCATGGCAACGTGCGACGGAGCGGAAGTGGGGGGAGGGAAGCAAAAGAAGATCGTTACAGCAAGACAAAAGGCTTAGCTGAGCCTTTTCCATCATAATGGGAATGCATGTTCGTTATAGTCACTCGACTGGAAGAAAACGACATTTTTATTTCATAGAGTGCTATTTTTCTATTTCGGAGAATGGCAACTGCTTTGATTCCGAACAATCAAAACGTTATTACGTTTTTCTTTTTGATATCGCTGCTGATGGATAAAAGTTAGATCTATGAATATCGTTTGGCTTGCTGTCGATTAGTTATTTTTTTTTATTGCCTACAGCGTCGAATTTTAATTTTTTTACTTAAAATCAAAGGAGTTTTGTTAAGCGCAGAATAATTTTACTCTAAAAGAGACATTTTGAGAATAATGTGCCGTGAAACCTTTTCTATTGTAGTAGCTTTAAACTTACTTTAACGATGATAAAAATTTTAAAATTCGGTTTTTTATTGAAAGGAAACAATTTTCTATGCAAGCTACAAAAGATTTTAAATTCTAGTTCATTTAAGGTAAATACGTTTTGAGATTAAAGAGTACTTAATACTTTTTACTGTTTCGATCCTCTATTATTATAAATTCTTTAACATCGGGTAGTAAAATATCCTTAGTGAAGATTAAAAATGAAATTTTTAATCCTTTTGTATTGATGAATTTAGAGCTTACAGGAATAATATATGTAAATAAATTTTGGAATTTAATATATTTATTTGTTTACTAGTTGGTGTGATATATCAATTTGCGATAAAATACTTGTTTTGGTGGAATTAAATATTTATCTTTCGTTCAACTGATAGTGAAATTTTAGTGTCACATGTGCTGTTTTTATGCAGTTGTTCTTTGCATAATTCTTAGTTTAAAAATAATAAACTGCGAGCAATTGAAAAATCCATTTTTGAATCATTCAACTCCTTTTTTATATATTCTGAAATAAATTGTAAGTATTCATGGATGAAAATTTTAAAGCTACAAAGATGTATTTAAATAAATGATTTCAATGTTGATATGTGGGTTGATATCAAAAGCATGTTTAGAAATTTATATAATCTATTTCAAATAATGGTTTCAGGAAAATCTCAGACACTTTGTGTCGGATCTACTGATTTAATTTAATGACAATTACAAAGATGTTGTCTCCACTACCGAACTCTCTAAATTTCGAATCGGCACCTGAAAAGAAATCTAAGGCAGAACACTGCCTTTTCATTAGCAAGTGTTAATGAAATAATCGGCATGACACCAAATTTAACTTTAAAAAAATGTAATTAACTTTCACTTATGGACAACACATAATAGACACACATTTAATACAAGAATTTCGAACATCAACTAGATCTCCTCATACACCGTATCTCTCTTGCGGATCAACTCTCGAATTCACTTCACTTCAACTCACTGTTCGACGCTGTTTCCCTTCTTTCGCACCAGCTTCATAATTGTCAACTTTTAAAAATTATCAAGTATGGAAATCGAAATGAAAATGTAATATTATATCTATAACTACGTATTATTTAAATTAATGTTAAAAAATAATTTAGTTGATTATAGTCTAGTTATGTTCAGTTGTACACTATCACTTGAACTGGTCTTATTAAATATTGTTTTAGTATTAACTCAAAAAGTTCTATTTACAGCTAAAAACCTCTAAGATTCTAGTTTATTCCTTGATACTATTCAAAGTTCAATCTTTCTTCCAAATTCGTGGAATCTAAATGCTTAGTAAACAAAGACAAATTCAAGACATTTTATTACTCTTTATTTCAAGAAATTTTATTTTCATTACAAAATAATACCATTATCCAATTATTTTTTGCAGTGGAAACATCGTGCATTAAGTGGCCATATGCTCTGAATAATTGCCATCCACAGGAATCTTCATGTCCTTACGAGGTTTAATCTCGATTGTACATGAGTTTAGCCTTCCATCAGAAGGCACATCAGATATGAAGATGAGAAGCTTCTGGAATGGTGGTTGGTTCTCGCTACCCAGTTAGATACAAAAGGGATGTGTGGTTAGCTATTCCCTACCGATGACGGTTTGTGACTTCCATTAAAAGGGTTGTGCTTTAGTGATGGTCCTTACAACTCAAACTTAGTTTCCACCCCTTCTATCGTGGCTATACGATTATTCAGATCCCTCCGTGTACCCTTAGTGGGGAATCGTAGTAACCATTGTATGGTTCATGCATGTAGACTTGTATCATTTCTCTCATGTATTAGTCGATTTGCTTGGTTAGGATTTGTTAGGTTGGGATGTTTAGGACTGATTAGGTTTGGATGTTAAACAATAAACAATTATTCTTCATGCCTTAACCAATGATAATATAAACTACTGAAACTAGGCATTTCGACCTCAGAACCCCTTTCATCATGTACTTTTTTTTAATGTTCCCATTCATTCTTCCTCCAAGGATTTTATGTTTCTATTGAAACTTCAGACTACAGAACACGATAGACTAACAAGGTCCTTAAAAGGGTTTGAACATACGAAACTTACCTTTCACTCTGATGCGACTTCAGAATCTGCAGATCTTCTTTAGAAATGTAACCGCTGTTGTCTCGGTTTCGCGTAATATCATCTGAATACGCATTTCAAAAAAGTATTAATTAATTAATTATTGAAATTCCTTGATATAGACTGAGGCAGGAAATTGCCTAAATAAACAGATGTTCCAAATATCCGGAATGAACTAGATTGTATATTATATGCGCACATAAACCGATATCAAATCAAGTTATTGGAATCAGTCTATTAAGTACAATATTATTAAATTATTAATATGAAATAGCTAAGTTATAGCAATTATCCATCTGGATACAGTTGAGCCAATTTAATGCTAATAAAACCTTCGATGCTTATTTCTGTAATTCGTCTGTATCCTGTTTCCTTTGAATTAGTAGAATATAAGACTCACCAAAGTCTAACAGCATTTTGTAGTTTTATTATTTAGCGAAATATTGTATCAAGCATAGCTATAAAAACATTCAAACATTCAATGAAGCAGTCTGAAATGTTCCCGTAATGATTTGTATTCATTTCGTTGCCATTCGGCAATAAACAATAAGAGCGAGTTTTGTGCCAGTTACGATAACGTTTATATATATATATAGTTATTTTTGATTATTTCTAAATATATTTTTATGTCTGTTTGATGTTACCTAACATGCCCATGCCATATCGGGTGGAGGTAAACTTAAGTTTAAAGCTAATTTTTCTTCTTGCACATTATGCCACGGGCAACGCTGTGCGGACAGTATATATATATATATATAGCGATAAACCAAATGCGAATGAGAGTCATAAATAATTCTGCATAAAATTCTTTTTAAAATAAGGATTTTTCTTTACAAGCCATTATTTTCTGTGAGGAAGTAGGAATTTAAATACATTCTATACAAACAAATAATTTTACATTAACCAGATTAATACCTTTTATACTGAAATTTCACATCATCTGCATTTAGGAAAATTTCATAATTCTAAATGTAACTGCCTCTCCGAACTCTATCATCGCAGAAAGCACGAAGAGATAAGAACAGATCTCAATCAAATGGTATCAAATATTCATACACTGTGAATCTTTGTTTGAGTCAAATTTCGAATCAAATATTTTTGGAACCATTGCGTATTCGACTGCTCTTGTACCACTGCGCAATCATGACCTTTGAATTACAAATCGAATTTGTTGCAAGGCATAAAATTACAAAGAATGACGCTTTAATATTTTTAAATAAAAATCTCACAGAATTAACTAGAGTATTCTTACATAAAATAATTTCGTATGATTACAAAAACTAATTATGTTTCCGCTCATTTTACTTAGATAAGAAAACGAGAGTAAAATTCATCTCTATAGCCTGCTGTGTTTTTGAGCAAAATTTCACAAGAATACATAGATCGGCAAACAGCAACACCCGCGACAGACTCGACCAAAATGTTATTAGAATTTAGATGGTTTCTTCCGTGCGCGTTTTATGTTTAACCCTGAAGAAAGAAAAAGAAAATAGAGAATGTATTTTTCGTCTCTTTCTAATGATGAAATAGATTCAAAATTTGCTACACATCTACAACCTTGACTCAAACATCTTATCAATCTTTCGAATTTGCTACACATCTATAATTTTGACTCAAAGATCTTACTAATCTCTCGAATTTGTTACACATCTACAATTTTGACTCAAACATTTTACCAGCATTTCGAATTTCCTACACATCTACAATTTTGACTCAAAGATCTTGTCAATCTCTCCTATTTGCTACACATTATCTACATCTACAATTATTGTGTTTGTACTTCTATAGATCGACAAAAAGTAACCACAGATTGGATCCAAAATCTGAAAAACTGTTTAACAATAACACTAATATTTGATTAATAATATTGTTTGATAAAATAATATAGCATATCTTATGTTTAACTAAAAATTATAAAAAGAAAATTGAGAAAGAATTTCTTTTGCTGTTCACTTATTGAATTTTAAATTTATTACAATTTGATACAATCTTCATATAAAGATAACTTTAGATGTTATGTTCTTAAAAGTAGTTTATCAGGTGTTATGCTCTCACGTACAATTTCAGGCAAAAGACATTTAGTTTTTCTTGAAATAGAAACATATTTACAATGAATATCTATATGTGAATATCAACTACTCAATGACTGTTCGTCTTTGATTGAGCAGTTCCCCAACATTCAAATAAACAGACAGAAAAAAAAATGAAACTCATTAAAATCTTATTCTGCAATTCTAATGCTGAAATGATATGCTAAATTTTAATTTAACTACTTAGATTATTTGTTTATCATTTCCAATGAACGGATATACAAAGAGACTTCTCATTAAAAGATCTCCCCCAAAATGTGTTAGAAATTGGCAATTTTGATGTAAAGACTAAATTCTCAATCTATTTTTGTTTCATAGATTTTTTACATTTCCTCGTTTCATTTATGAACTGTGTTCACAGACATGCGGACATGATTTTGTAAATGGTGTTTTCGGAAAAATGGAGCCGTAAAACACGAATCACGAAATTCTCTGATGATTTTTTTGATTATTATTTGCAACATTTTCTCTCATAAAACAGTTATTCCGAGGAAAATGTTTCTTACAATAGAAAATAGCTGCATCTAATATGAAATGAAAGGGAAAATTCCTAAGGCATACAAGAAGGTAAAATGAACAGCGGTGAAATCAGATGAAACATTAGAAATTCAAGAGCAAAATAATTTTCAATCAGGAAACGGAAATAATATTGTAGTTAGATCGATGAAAAGTACTCCCCAGACTACAGCAGAATCGGATGTGATCGTGTATTCAATAATGGAGATAAATAGGATTGAATAAAGATTTAATCGAGTGGACTTCCTGGATACTGAATAAAGTTCCGTTTGAACTCATTTAAATCTGGAAGCGGCATTCATAATTGAATTGAACTGTATCATGAAGCATAACTTTAAATACTACTTCAATGAGTTGTTGGAATGTTGACAGGCTCACAAACAGTCCAGAAACGAATAGTCCTAATTCAGTTTAATAATTCCGATCACGAAATAGAGCGACCCTTTGATGAATATATATATATATATATATATATATATATATATATATATATATATATATATATATATATATACACAAAAGTATTAAAATCAAGTTAATAGGAAAATCAAAAAAAAAAAAAAAATTTAAACCAAATAAAAAAATATAAAAAAAGAATCCGGCCTGAAGACTTTTTCAAGGGTCACCCTCAGGCAGGGATTCAAAGAAAGAGATTTTTTCTGTGAAGGAAACGCAGACAATAGTCTAATAATGATTCCTCGTGACTCGAAAATCCCCTGAAATTAGGCCCAAGAGATATACCGTTTAAACAGAAAGGAAAATGCAAAACAACAAATTAGAAGAAAATAACCACTGCTAAGTAAAAATACAATAACAAAAATAGCAATAAAAACAACAATACCATAAAATAACACTAAAGAAAAAACGAAAAGGCAAGAACATTACCATCATCAGTCATGGAAATTTTAAGCTATCGATTGTGATTCCCGCTTTTTAAAAACACAAAGCTAACGGCAATTTAGGTAAAAAAGTGTAGGCTCCCAGCGCCATTTATTGAGTGATCTAATATGCAAGAAAGGTTCTATTTTTATTTAAGCCAAAGGATTACTCCCAAACCATACCTTGTTTAATTAAAAAATTGACATTACAGTAATTTCTAGGAAATTCATTTTTAATGAGGTTGTTTGATGCTTCAGTATAGGAATTTTTATTATTGCAAACCCTTTTGATCCTGTTAACTTGTGAGAAAATTAGATTTTTGAAAATTTTAGAGTTTAGATTGGAATGATAGTTACATAGTTTTGTTATTTTAAAGTTGAATTCATCCCTTTTATCGTATATACCAACTATTGTTTTATCATTAGCAATTTCGATTTTTAAATCCAGAAAGGTAGCCTCAAGTTGATTTTTATTTGTTTCTGTTAGAATTAAATCTTTTGGATAGCAATTAGTAACAATATTAGTATTGTCGAAGTTAATCAAAAGTAGATCATCAATATATTCCACCCGTTTATATATCTCCACCCAATGCATCTCCACCAACGGGTGGAGATATATTGATGACCTACTTTGCAGTTACGATGTGCGGTTTACAATCATATAATTAATTTTTTATGATTGATGATTAATGATGATTTTTATGATTATGATTAATTTTCATATTTGTATTTATTCAAATGCCGATAAATCAGTCTATTTAACCATTTATAGAAATCTGTCCGATTTGATTGCTGTCAAAAAGGAAATTAGAATTTGGGCATCTCATAATGACTGACCAAATGGGGTGGAGATATTTTAAATTCCATTCAGTGTTCCAGATTTCATTAGCCTTTTCTATTATAAATAGTTAATTCCACCTACCCTGAAATCGTTTTTTGAATTACGTTCATATCATCTAGATGTATGTGTAAATTTAGAAATATAATTTGTAGCCCACGTATCAAATTTTATTCTGCTGTATCAATATATTTTTCAGTTAAGATGGATTGCTCACAGATAGATTTAATGTCATAAATGAATTTTCTCATCACTGAAAAGTATGAGATTTCAATATTCACCACAATTCCGAGGCTACAATTATTGTAGTTTAACGAGTACACTTAGAGCTTTAAAGTACAGTATTTTCTATTAGTGCATGCGGTATTCGAAAAACGTAAGAGATCTCAATACTCTTAAGATAACTCTTCATCCTAAAATTAAATTTTTGAATTTTATCCGTGTTCATGGAATCATTATAAACCAAAAACGGAAAGTGGTATTTTGGCTGAAATTGCCGGCCTGCACCAAACTTCGGTCGAAACAAGAAGAAACATGCCTAAGTAAATATCAGTTGTTCGATGCTTGTTTTGAAATTGTTGAGCATTTTTTTATTGTAGTTTAAAAGTATAGGACCGACACGTGCCCATTATTCATCAATCAAATTTTACGTTGAATAAAAACATATAAAATTTCATTCGTTGGATTTTTTTTCGCACAGACGTAGTCGTCGCTGAGATAAAAGAAAATTTCTAAAGCATTTCAGACATTATGTTCATTTCAGACGCTTTACCACTTTGCTAAATAGATAAATAATTTTTATTTATGTGCTATTGATTGCAATGAATGGTATTTACCTTCTTATATACGAAGGAAGAAAATGTATGACTATCACAAAATCAATGAATCAAGACTTTTGACAAATCTCCACATTTGAGACATTTATGAGTCCTAAAGACTTATTTATGGAAATATGTATTCATTTCTGTCTGTGAACAAGATAGCTCAAAAAGGCTTTAAATTCGCGATAGATATTTAACACGTGGTCTTTACAAATTTTTTTCAGATTTCTATGAAACGTTTAACGATATCTTTAGCAGGAAATTTGTTTATCTGTCTATCCAAATGTAAATCGATTACCAATTCGATTACCACAAAAATGTAAAAAAAAGAAAATAAATAAAATTTAGAAAACAGTTTTATAATCTAAGAAAGAATTGTGGATCAAATTGTGTGTGAAATCCTTCAGTAGAGAAACCGTCTCTAGGTCTGTATATTTGCCTACATGTAAATGCGGTAATACAAGCGCAGTAATTGAGATAAGTGAAATTCGATATGTGATCCAAAATCTATAGATTTGTGACACCTTACTATAACATTGCTTTCGATCCATCAATAAAACGATGACCAAAACATATACTTGGTTTTCTTCCCTAAACTATGAAGCCAAATCACGCATATGCAGGACCCTGAAAGTTTGAGCACTCGTGAATTTCATTACCTTGTTCAAGACCCAAATATTTTATGCGGGAATTGACATTTTTATTGTGCTACAATGCGACGATAAGACTTCATTTAAATTCTGAGTTGTTAATAATTTGCTAGTTTTAATTCTGAATTTCAAAGGGAGAGTCAGCCAATCAAATTGCCCTCACTGAAAAGATGTTTGCATTCTTAAAATTTGAGAATTGTTTTTATTATGTCATTATTTCGAAAATTATAATTAGGAAATATGAAATTAATATGATAATAATAAACAAATAAATTAACTAAAAAAATAAGCAACCAGGAGTTAAGAGAGTTTTTCCTTAATATATATATTTTTTAATGTAACATTGATCACCAAATAATGGAACAGATGCTTATAGATTTTAATTAATAAATCCATTGATATCCATCATTTTTAGAATCAATTTTAAGTAATTTACATCAAAAGTTTTAATTAATACATCCATTGATATCCATCATTTTTAGAATCGATTTTAAGTAATTTACATCAAAAGTTTTAATTAATACATCCATTGATATCCATCATTTTTAGAATCGATTTTAAGTAATTTACATCAAAAGTTTTAATTAATACATCCATTGATATCCATCATTTTTAGAATCGATTTTAAGTAATTTACATCAAAAGTTTTAAAAATAAATTGTTTACGACAACTTTGCTAAAAAAAATTCTCTAATGTAATCATTGAAATGTTCAGGAAAGTTTACCTTTACTGTTGGTTTTTTTCTCGAATTTTCAATTTATTTATTTCAATTCGTTATTTCAAATTCTCTCATTTTACCACAATTTTATCTAATTCCTCCGCCTTTCAAAGTCTGTCAAAATCCATCAGGAAATTATTTTAAATATTAGGAAATGATTTAAGTAAATTCTTTGAAATTGAAATAAACAACTGACGTGTTTGTAAGAAATGATAATATAAAAGTTAAAAGTTAAATTAATAAAGTGAAAAATTAATATTGGTATCTTTCTCCATAGAAGTTATCTCACATATTCTATTTTTTCATTCTTGAAATCTATACTCTATTAAGGTTTCTACAAAATATAATAAAGTGAGAATAAACATTCTGTAAGCGGATTATTTTTCTAGATTCGAAGTAACGAACATCTCATATTCATAGAAATTTTGATACAACGAAACTGGCAAGCAACTATGAAATATTTACAGCTTCAAAAAGCATCAAAGATCTAAACTTTTCAGAAAGAACACGTTTTTCTGTTGTCTGGGGAGGTAGGATTCAAAATTTATTCATTGTTAATATGAGGCGAATGAAAGCAGTGAGAAAAAGCTCTCGAAAAGAAAAATGAAATAACTGACGAAAGATATACTTTCTTCATAAATTAAATTCCTTCATAGCTTTTTTATTTTTAATTTTAATCATTGCTCTAAAAGAGCGTTATTTTTTTATTGTGGTAAAATTTCATTGTGATTTTTATAGCAATCAATTATTTTTAACAGTTCAGCATGAGTATAATGCATTGGGTATTCTCGGTGTACATAATATCTTGGCGGAAACGACTGATATTGTTCCATTTCTATTCTCTCTGTGGATAGATATCAAGTTAAAGAAAAAATATTATCTTTCATGCAAGGGCAATGAGTTGCATTTGAATTGTTTCTAACAAGATTCAATATATGTATTTTTTCATTCTTCTCAGAATTATTATCTATTTGCAATCCATGGGGATTGTAGGGTTCTGCTACAATTTTTTGCATCCATCTCCAATGTATGTTGTTGTTTTGTGTTCACCTTTGTTATGTAGTGGATAAAATCGACTATATACATTCTCATTGATCGATTCTGCATCAAATGTGATACATATATACCATTTCGCTATATTTATGTATTTATACACCTTTGTTGTATATATTTGACATTTATGTGATATGTATATAAATTTCACGTTTTGTAATAATATCTTGAATTTTTCCAATAATCTTTATATTGATTGTGAAATCGTAATGTAGTTTTAACTAAAATGGGAATTCCAAAAGCAATCTAAGATGGTTTTTAATAAATTTTTAGATTTAAAAACTAAAATATAAAAATGCAACTTTTAAATTTGTATAAAAAAATATTTTAATAATTTAAGAAAAAAAACCAGTTTAATTAATTCTTTGCGTTTTTGATTAACTGCTTTTGAGCAAATAACAGCACTAAAAATGGCGAATTTCTAATTCTATTCTTTATGTACAGTTGTGTTATATTTCTGTTATCTATGTTTCATGTTTTTAATGGAATAAAACATCGTTTGCCAATATCCAGCTTTTTCTATTAAATTCATCATGCACTCTCTGGACAACTGCCTTAACAATTAATTCAAAAAATGAATTTAATTAATGGATTTAAATTTCAAGGAATGAATCAAGGAAATAAGAGATTTTTTTCCTTATACGTGGAAATTATACACATCACCCTATTGTGAAGCAATAATTTACGATGTAGTCGTTGGAAGTACACTTCTGCTGGTTTCCGTAATAAATGCCAATGCTAATTTTTTAAGTTTTGCGTCATTCAATTGGAATTTACTCCAATTTATTAAATTTATGTTCACATTATAGAAATTTCTGTCGATTATTGCGAAATGAATCCTAATTAGAATCTATTCTAATTCTGAAATAATATTTATTTTTTAATTAATATTATATTTAAATAATAATTTACCTCCATCGTGTTTGTCACATTACTTCAGTTACATTTTATAATCACTAAGAATTTGATTTATTTTATTTTTGCACTGTTTCAAAAAGTGGGAAGTTGAGGTAGGAACACTCTCACTGGTTTCAGTTAAAAAAATTCGTAATAAATTCCAATTTATTGCGAAATTTTAAATTCTTGTTCCATGTATGTAACATTAATTTACTTCATTTAATTAAATTTATATTTGTATTATAGGATTTTTTTCGTTTAATGCGAAATTTATCCGAATAAGAATTTATTCTAACTGATTTTGAGATAATATTTGTTTTTAAATAATATGATTTTATGGGAATTATATCTCCATCGTGTTTGCTACATTACTTAATTTACATTATATATTCAATAGTGAATTTATTTTTTTTATTTTTTACACTAATTGCAAAAAGTAGGAAGTCCAGAAAGGAGCACTCTCACTCGTTTCAATTAATAAAATTCGTAATAAATTCCAATAATAAATTTGTAAGACCCGCTTCAGGTATATTACATAAATTTATACCAGTTTGATAAATTTATTTTCCCATTATAGGAATTTTTGTCGAATAATCCAAAAATATATGAATCCGTGTAAGATTCTACTCCAATTAACTTTGACCACTAAAACAATATTTTGTAAGCATCATTCCCGCATCATTACATTATATGTCCTGTAGAGTATTTATTTTATTTTTTTCTCCTTCACTAACTTCAAAAAAACAAAAACAAAAAACAATGTTCCTTAATTAGGAAAAAGACTCAAACGCAAAGAAAAAAATGATGCTTAAGGCAAGAAGTGTTTTCTGATATCCATTTTTCGTTTTCATTGTTCCACTCTAGAACAGCAATTAATTTTCTCTGTTTGTTATCTTTGGCCTTTCATTAAGAGATGACAAAAGAAAAACATTGGAGGGCAGTCTGCCGATGACACTGATCCCTTGTATTAGAGGATAATACAGAGGTCCAATAAGATGTCTTTGCTCCCTGACAGCATCGACAGAAGCGATTACTTGTTTTTCCATGAGAACTTTTCTATGCTGGAAGTTTAGGGGAAATTTTCTGGTCCAAAATTAATGTAAGGAATATATTTCATTAAAATTGGGATATTAAATTAGAAAATTATTGTACAATTAAAAGTCATTACTCCAATTGTATGATTGGAAAATACTTTAAAATAGAAGATGGTGGATTGTAAAATGAATTTTAAGATTTCATGTCAAATTTTGAACGTGCTGCCAATAAACACATTATTTTTAATAAAAAACTAGATTTTAATTAATCTATTTTCTTAGTTTGCCATAAATTATGCATTTTTTATTTTAAATATTTTATATTTTTTTAAAAAATTGTAATTACGAATTCATTTTTGTTAGTATTCTGAAATTTTGAAACCAGCTATTGTACAGATGTATTGCCAAGTGATGTCACTTGTAAGAAATCATAATTTATTAAGTTTAGAAGTTAATTAAATATGTAATAATCATTTTAACCTTTCTTCAAATATGAAAGTTTATGATTTTCAAAGGCATACGAAAATAATATGTCAAATTTTAATTCGAATAAAGAAGGTTAAATCCCCAGTTTATGGATGGATCTGTAAAAATATTGTACAATTTCTTCAGATGAAAAAAAATTAATTTTTATAAAAATAAAGAGTTATATAAATTAAAATATATCAAACTTGTGTTTCATTTTAATGGGAAAAATTAAATTTGAAATTAGTATAAACAGAAATTTGGCATCAAAGCGAAAAATTCATTTAATTAGAAAATCAGTGTAAACATATTATCTTTTTTTTAAATATAATTATCTAAAGCTGTTTATATAATTTTAAAGTTCGCATATCTGTATCAATAAATTCCAGTAGGGGAAATTTAAACAGAGTGAAAACGGAATATGGAAAATTTATAGTAGCATAGAATATTAATATTTATAGTAGAAGGTAAAAATTAAATAAGCATTAAAATAGAAAGATAACTATTTGAGACAAACAAAGACCTTCAAAGCTCCAATAACTAAACTAAGGATGCAAAGTTCGTTACTTTATATTTTTAAAGCAAATCTAAATTAGATTTATTGCTAGATTTTCATTTTTTAGTTTTTAAATGATTCGTGCATAGAAATGGGCTATGTATTTCTGCACAATGGTCTGGTCCACTTAGATGATACTTGTGTGCAAACTTATTTTTGAATTTTCATGCCATAACATCATGTAATCCCTCGATTTTATATGGCAGAATTGAATGCTCACGACTTATCACAATTCTACCTCTACAGAACAAGGAAACAAATATATATTTTTTAAATTCTAAAAGTTACTTTTCCATAATCTAACGAAAATTGAGTGGTCTCTCCGATACTTTATAGAATACTCCCTTATTAAGGTGTTATCCCTATTCCCCTTCCTGCAAAATTCTGTGGATCTTGGGAGAACTGCGCGAATTCTAAGATTTTCAGATGTTTATTTTCAGAATCTTGCCTACGAGAATTTTGTACTTCGTAATACAATGAAAAAAAAAAACTGAATATGCATTTTGGACTCTTTTTTTTTTTTAGAATGACAGACAGCAAATTTTATGCAAAATTACAAATTTGGTAATAAGATCATATATCAAATTTCATCTATCTGAATCATTCTGTTTTTGAATTATTGCATTTATATGCATCCGAATATAAAGAGGGACTGAATGTCACCTCCTTGTCAGATTTGGTCTTCAAGTTTTTTGCATTATGTCGATATCACGTTCATTTGCACTCTGAGAAGCAAACAACCATACATCCTGAAAGCATATTTATGTAATAATATAATTTCAAAATTGCAATACCTCAATTTATGAAATATTTTAAAGTAAAATTGTAAAAAAATCAGAAGAACGTATTATCTTTTGTAAACATGAATTTGTAAACACGTATCAAAAGTATGTTCATCATATTCAAATTTGCACATATATTTAAAATTTGATGTAAGAATCACGTAACAAATTTTATCCTTTATCTCAAAAGATATCGTTTACAGAGAGACATCAGACCTAATTCCAAAAATATTTTTTCCCAATCTCGGAGTAGTCTGAAAGATGGCGAATCGTCAAAAACTCTATATAGAATCTTTTGTCGATTACAGTAATATCTCTTTATAATACGTCATATACGAGAGAGTAAAAATTGGAAAGAAATCATATGTAGTGAGAACCCAATAAAAGTCTGAAAGCTTTCTTGCTTTAGGAAAAATTGAATATGGCAGAAATAATTCAAACAGAATCTTAAACATATGTTATTTAGATCCCTTTTATTGTAAACAATAAACATTATAACGTTCTTTAAAAATTTAATATTCAGACAACGTAACATTTCGATGAACCAATTGTATAAAACTTAGCACTAAAATATTCAAAATGGATGCATAAATAACCTTTCAAATATATATATTTACTGAAAGCATGTGAATGGAAAATCTTTCTATATTTTCTACATCTTTCTACATCTCTATAAAAGCCCATTTTGAGAATAAAACTCATCGCAAAGTGAAATATAATTTCAAAACACAATATCTCATTTTATAAAATATTCAAAAAGGGAAAAATTGAAAAAGCGATGGTGAAAGCATGATCTTTCAAAAACATGAAGTTGAAAACATATTTCAAAAATTCAATTCTTGGGTCAATCACTTCATGGATATTCAGTCTCCAGCTTTTATGGTATGCAGCAAATATTCCGAAGTGCTTCTTTTGTCGAAACTAAAAACGTCTTTGAAATATTTTTTTGTTTTGGAGAGAAAATAGGTCTTTAACTGTTTTATTCGTTTTACTCGAAACTTATATTCGAAGATACTTTTATTGGAATTTAATGGCAGTAAACGCAAATTGAAATGATTTTTAGAATTTCAATGTTCAGTTATTCGTAAAATTTAAAATTATAATATTGTTAAATACATTTAAAAAATATATTTAATTTTAACCCTTGACATTACAGATGGGACGAAGTTTTAAACATATTATTGAAACGAGGTTTTTTAGGCGAAACCCTCTCTCCAGTCAATAGAATATAAAATTTGTCAGTTTGTTTTTTCCTTCATTTGTGTTCGCAGATTGGTGAACCTGACATCCATCGCAAACGTGACAAAAGACAAAACAAAAAATTAAAATCTATAGGTTAATCAGAAACCTCACACATCAGCTATGTATAGGAAGGAATGTAAAATAATCGAAATCATTCATTTGCATGATTATTAACTGAGATCTTATATATGGCATAGTGGAAGAGCTATGTACTCAAATTTTTAATTAGAGACTATCTACATAATCTATACGACGATGTACAAAATATGTTAATAGAGAATTAACTGATAGATTATAAATTGAACATCATGAGTATGTAGGAACGTAAGTACATTTTGTTGTAAATACATAATGTAGAAACGTACAGTACTTGAAGAGTACTGTAAGCTAAAAGTCAGTATTGACATTCTAAAAAGTGATTAAATTCTCTTGAATTTCAAGTGAACAGTATGTAGGAATGTACAGTAGCTGAATGTACTGTATTCTACGAACGTAAATACTTGAACAATATGTAGGAGCGTACAATAATTCAAAATTAATCAGAATTAGGAACGAACAGTATGTAGGAATATGCCAGTACAGTATATAGGAACGGGAATATAACATTTGTAATGAGGCATACTGTAAATAGATTCATATCACAAATAATAGATTCATTGGTGAAGTTAAAAATTCAGAAATTCTCTAAACGATGGTAGTGATTGGATCAAACATTTAGAGAACCTTCCTGTTTTTCACTGGACACTGCCCATTCCCGACATACCTACACAGATTCCATCTGGCCAACTCTCCTTACTGTATTTGTGGGGAGATAGGATTCCCAATTATGGCACATGCGAGAACCTGAAACAGTCTCGAAGAAGAATGGTACAGGAGAGTTGAATCGAGTACCTTTTCACGCTGCAAGGTTCACTCTATAATAAATCATATTCACAAATAGCAAGACCTCTTCAAGACTTCACAATAGCTAAGACCAAAATGTTACTCATCAAAATCAGCCAAATTTATTTCCTCATAACTGTAATACCCTTCAGAACCAACGAGCCCTGTTCTCACAAAAGGAAATCAAAACCACAGGACCCAGACGGACGTTCAGATTTCTGATTGTACAATGTTTATTTAAATGTTTATACATGTCATATAGATATTTAAAATGTTATTTATTATTATTATTTTCCCTTTTCAATCAGTAATATCATTTCTCTGTAAGTTCAATATATTGTTACCATTTGTTTGTAGGTATTGTTGTTCTCTTCATTTAATTATTACTTCGCCAAGACGTTAAATGCAGTCGTGTAGGATTTGACACCGATGGGATTTTCGCTTTAGATCCGTGGGTGATTTGTCGTTTCTTTCTTTCTTTAATCCTTTTTCGCCCTTCCATCTTGTGCTCATCCTTTTGGTTAGATAACTCAGTGTTATAGGCATAGGGTGCACAGGTTGGTGTTATGTTATGTATCTGATACTGAAGAAGTGGGAGAAAGTTAAAAGTGAATAAGAGTACCATATCCGATACTTGAATGAAGTGGGGAAATCACTAGATCAGAAACCTTTATTTTCTGCTATTTGAAACCTGAAAAATCTAATCAAATTATATATATCATATATTAAATAAGTGAGGGAGTTAAAAAATGCAACAGTGGTTTCAACTAGCAAAGAAAAAAACATTTTGCGGTATACCATATTTAGAAAAAAATGTTAAACTGTCAAATTTTTTGACATCTATTTTCATTGTGTATTTATTATTTTCAATTATACAAATAAACAATTTTTGATTTTTATTGTTATAATAACACTAACCGCCTTTGGCAACCAGTTCGTTCGCCAAATTTATTGAGTTTTTACGTTTTAAAATAATTCCTTTCTTATTTGTTACCACTAGAAAACACGAATTCAATCAGTATACTGCAAATTTTAAAAAAGTATATCATTACAAAATAAAAACGGAAGTCGAAATCCTTCTACTAAATGAATGGCTGACAAAAACACGCGATTGAATGTATAGTTTGAATTCCTTCACAGCCTTTAAAAACATTTTTTCATATACTGTATCAAATCGAATTAAAAATATTATTTATTTTAAAGAGGAAATTGTGCAGATGAAATCGATATTATTAAATATATATTTTTTTTTTTGAGTCGTAAGATAATACAAAGATCATTTTTTGTAAAATAATTGTTTTAGAACATACTCATTATCAGTTACCATATGAAAATTATAAAGATACCGGTACACTTAAAATGAATGTACGGTCGCCAAAATTGAAATATTTTAAAGCAATTTGTTGTCCCGCTTTTTTGAAATTTCTAAAAGCCATTTGTTACCATTTCTATTATCCCTTCAAACTAGCAATTTTTAGGCAAGTTTTTGAACGATTGGCTCGATTTTGATGTGCTTGTCCAGAAACCATAATTAATCTGAAATTTTATAATTGTTATTTATCCCGAGATAGTTAAGCCTATTTTTGGGATCGATTAAACTTTTTGTTTAAAATATCTTCCTTTATTTCTTTTGTATCTTCTTTCCTCTGGCTGAATGTATGTTTTTGTAAGATGGCGAAATATCTCCAGAATATTTCTAATAATATTTTGCAGTTCCATTCATTAGTTGAGCGAAGCATTGGATTTAATGCACCTGTAAAATATTCAATGAATGAAGTAGTCTGAAATTCGTGTAATGGTTTGTTGATATTTGAATGTTGCCATTCTACAGTAAGAAATAAATTCTGTGCTACGTACGTTAGCGTTTTATATAAAAATATTTCTTTCGACTATTTGAATGTCAATGAGAATTCTGCTATTCATTTCCGATTCAACTACTTACTTACCGTGATATCTATTTAATGAAGTTTCCTGGCATGAAATGTTTTAGACAGACGAAATAAGTGATGATTCAATTTCAGATACTGATAAACATGTAATACATATTATTTTAGAAACTTTATATCATTCTGTTCTTCCTACCGCTTATGCATTCAATTTTCTAAAAACTCATCTATTCAAGTAATTAAACTACAAGTAATACTAAAATAATTTCTTGTTGAAAATAAAAATGTTAATTAATATTATAAAGGCAGAGAAAAGAATTCTTTCGTTATTGAAGCTTTTTGTGTGCTACAGAAAATTTTTCATAATATCTGTAATACCTTAGAGGATTATATATATAAAAAAATCTCTTTTTCCGAAAACTAATGCAGTCTATTGCGACAAGAAAACAATATTTAGGTTTTAAGAAAGAAAATATTCTTTCATATATCAATTACATTATAGAAAAATGCAACAATGTTTAAAAATATAAGTATTTAAAAAAATTTCATCATAGCTTACTCGTGATTTAAAACAATATAAGTGCAACAAAATTTTTTTTTAAAAATTATTAAAAGTTTACTTTGAACAGAAACTTTCTCATCAAGCAAAGAAAAGCAAACTCTTCATATCTTCGTCATCAACAATAAAAGAAAATTTAGTATTGATATTGTATTAAAAATTGTTTGGGTTTGCATTTTGCAACTTCTTATAATGAATTCATTAGTAAAAACGTATGCCTAAATAAATTAATTAACCCTTTTTTCAATGCTATGTTATATTTTCAGCAACCTTTAGTGTTGCAGACTTTATTGGAGCCTTAATCTCTAAAACAAATTAAAAAATGAAATATTATTGAGATGATTGTATGCACTTGGTTTTCAAGAACGCGATTTCAATTACTTCTGTCTAAAAATAAAAATAAAAGATAACACCTTCAATTAACGGGAAAACAAAAGCTTATTAATTGCTTTTATCATCTTTACCGACAAACAATTTGTGCAAAATAAGCAATGGCTGGTGTGTTTTTTTCGGTAACTCAGTCAATTATTGTAAATATAATGAAATAAAAATTTAAAAAAAAAAAATAACTTGCCTCCCTGAAAAATGAAAGAATTTCAATTTTTAATAATCTGAAAAATGTGATTGTTTGTTCAGATTGGCATTCTTTATTCAAACACCGGAAAGGGCTTTTTATGAGATAATAGGAATGTGCATTGTCAACAAGAAAAAAAATAATTCAGCTTTATCGGTAAAATAAACATTCAGTTCAAACATCCAGTGGGAATGTAATGATAAGTCTAGAATAAAAGTTAAAGCTAAACAAACATAAGCGGTTCAATTTTTTATTATTATTATTAAAATCCAATTTAATGAATATTCAGAACGTGATTTTTTTAAAAAAAATTCTATGCTTTTGCTTACATTTTTATATAAATATTTTAATGCATAATTATTTAGCATTTGCTTTGCTATTTTCATCCAACGTGTAAAATTTGATTCATTTGAATGGATAAAATAATATCGCAAAAGTCAATTTCATTCAGAGAGTTAAGATCATTGATTTTGTATTTGCAACACAAAATATGCATTGATAACAAATATGATGCAGCATGAGTAGCAAAGATTTGGCGTCTCTCAGTAGTTAAATGAGTCGTCTCGATATTATCTACAACCGTGGTCTTTAGTGAACGATTTTAGATTCGTTGGACCGTCGCCACCATACAAAAAAAAGGGGGGAGGGTCATTTTTCACTTTGGATAAACTGACAGTTTAAATAAACATTTTCTATGTTCAATCTAGGCATGGCTGCATCTGCTGTAATTATATTTTCCCTATTAATGTTACATTAGCAAAACTTTTATAGCATAATGATAATAGTTGCAAGAGACGTCTCATGTTCTCGAGGTTGAAATTATAATTTTTGAATTATTTTATTGTTTTGCCTCCTTTTACGTTTAAAATTTTCAATATTTGATAACAGTCTTATATGTTTCTAACTTTTTTGAATTGAAATATGATTTTAAAACTCTGATATATGTATTACCTCAAAAAATAGGTTGTGAAGTTTTGTTGTAAACTGAATAACTATTTAAGAATTGGCTATTAGATAATTTTATAAACATTGAGTTACTCTATCAATTATGATATTCTTCTGTCTAAATACTTTCATTTTCAAGGATTTTAACTTGAAAGCCTTCTTTAGTGATTTTGCTTTGCTTTTTTGATATGTGCAATATTAGAATTTTGGAAATGTTTCTTCACTCATTTCCAAGTGTTTTAGTGTTCTGAAATCTGGCACAGTTTTATGTCCCAAATGCTTGCCGACATTTAACTATTTAAACTATTTATTTCTCAGTTAGTCGAAACATTTTATTTAAATTTTGATTCCCTTCGAGAGGCGCCATCTGGTACTCTAAAAAGTTATTCAAAACATTGCACTTATTAAAATCGGCTATAATTTACTTGTAATCAATAGATTATTTTTAATTAAATCTTTATTCTATGTAAAAACCGCCATCTGATATGTTTCTACTTGTTCTAAACAACTCATCTTGTCGTAAATGAATACAACTTTCTTGTAAACATTCGAGAAACTTTAGTTAAATTTTAAATCCATCTACAAAGCGCCTTCTGGTACTGTAAAAGGTTACTCAAAACAATTGCACCTATTATAAGTGGCTATAAATTTTTTGGAATGAATCGATAAATCTTAATTCCATGTGAAAGACGCTGTTTGGTACTGTAAAATATTTTTTTAGAGCAATTGCCCTTTTTATAAATTTATTGTATTGAACAATTGGTACACACATTTTGAACCTGATAGAGAAGGAAGATTCAAGTTTTGTTTTAGCACATAATAATGTCCCAATGCCATTATTATATCCATTTAATCAAATCTCCAGCGGCTCCCCCCTTGTTAGACACAGCGACCCATTTTCGCAACCATTAATTCGAGTCCTTTAGCAACAAGTATTTTCTATCCGTGATTATGCAAATCTATTGCAACTACTTAATCTGCCTCTATTCCATTGGAATTTAATTCCGTCAATGCCTCTTGTATGCAATGATGAAAAACCTGAAAGCAGTAATTGATAATGTTTTACATGGCAATGAAATGGAGCAAAACACGTATGTTGCTCGTGTCACCAAAGGAAATAACATCGGACTATTACTATTATGTTAGCAAACAATCATTTATCTCCCTCTGTATTATGTACCAAATATTTTTTTCCCTTTTTTCTTTTATTATAATCACTTGTAACTAGTACAGTTGCTTTGAATGAGATTTTGCAATATCAGACTAGAGTATAAAGGACTTTTTACCTGGAATTATAATTTAATTAAAAATTTTCGATTGATTAGATTCAAGAAAATTATAGCCATGTATAACAGAAGAACTGTATTGCATAGCCTTTGTGTGCAAATTAATAATAGCATAATGAAAAGTTCAATAAAATTTACAATAATGAAATACGAGCTTTTATTGGTAAAGTAAAATGAAGGAAACGATTTTTCAGAGAAACGGAATTGCAAATTGTATTTATATGTAATCATACATATATATATGTATGTATATATGTTTAAATTTAAATGTTTAAATGCTTGTATATATGTTTGCATTTATATGTGTACATCTATTTTTATGTGAATATTTATTTTTTACATGTGTGCATGTATATGTATGTGTATACTTGTATTTATGTGTGTTTATGTATTCCTATATATATGTGATATGTTTGTATTTATGTCTATTTATGTACGCGTATATATGTGATAAGTTTGTTTCTATATGTGTAAATGTATATTTATATGATTGTGAACATGTATGTTATATGTTTGTGTACATATATGAATATATGTATGTGTGTATGTTTGAGTACATGTATATTTAAATGTTTGTGTACGTGTATGTTTATACGTTTGTGAATATATTTGAGTACATGTAAGTTTATATGTATGTGCTTATGTTTGTGTACATGTATGTTTATATGTATGTGCTTATGTTTGTGTGCATGTATGTTTATATGTATGTGCTTATGTTTGTGTACATATATGTTTATATGTATGTGCTTATGTTTGTGTGCATGTATGTTTAGATGTATATGCTTATGTATGTCTGTTTATATGTATGTGTATAGGTTTGTATAAATGTTTGTTTATATGTATGTAAATATATATGTGTGCATGTTTATATGTTTGTAAACATATATGTGTGTATGTTTATATGTAAGTGTGTATGTTGGTCTATATGTATGTTTATTTGTATATGTTTGTGTACATGTATGTTTATATGTTTGTAAACATATATGTGTGTATGTTTATATGTATATGTATGTGTATATGTTTATGTACATGTATGTTTATATGTATGTGTATAAACCTATTATTGTATGTTTATATATATGTATGCGTGTTTTTGTATATGTATGTTTATATGTATGTGTATAGGTTTGTGTACATGTATGCTTATATGTTTCTAAACATATATGTGTGTATATTTATAGGTATGTGTGTATGTTTGTGTATATGTATGTTTATACATGTGCATATGTTTGTGTACATGTATGTTTATATGTATGTGTATAAACCTATACATGTATGTTTATATGTATGTGTGTATATTTGTGTACACGTATGTTTATATGTATATGTGTATGTTTGTATATATATATGTTTATATGTATACGTGTATGTTTGTATATATATGTTTATATGTATACGTGTATGTTTGTGTACATGTGTATTTATGTATATATATATGTGTGTATAGATTTATGTACATATATGTGCGTGTGTTTTTGTGTATGTGTGCTTATATGTATGTGTATAGTTTATGTACATGTTTGTTTATATATATGTAAACATATATGTGTGTATGTTTATACCTTTGTAAACATATATGTGTATGTTTATATGTATGTGTATATGTTTGTGTACAAATATGTATGTATGTATTTTTGTGTACATGTATGTTTATATGTATGTGTATGAACCTATACATGTATGTTTAATTATATGTGTGCATGTTTGTGCACATGTATGTTTGTATGTATATATGTATGTTTGTGCACATGTATGTTTATATGTATGTGTGTATGTTCGTGTACATGTATGTTTATATGTATGTGTATAACCTATACATGTATATTTATATGTATGTGTATAAACTTATACATGTATATTTATATGTTGAACCTATACATGTGTACATGTATGTTTATATGTTTGTAAACATGTAGGTTTATATTTATGTGTATATGTTTGTGTACATGTATGTTTATATGTTTGTAAACATGTATGTTTATATGTTTGTAAACATGTAGGTTTATATTTATGTTTATTTGTTTGTAAACATGTATGTTTATATGTTTGTAAACATGTAGGTTTATATTTATGTGTATATGTTTGTAAACATGTAGGTTTATATTTATGTGTATATGTTTGTGTACATGTATGTTTATATGTTTGTAAACATGTAGGTTTATATGTATGTGTATATGTTTGTGTACGTGTATATTTATATGTTTGTAACCATGTATGTGTGTATGTTTCTGTACATGTATGTGTATATGTTTGTGTACATGTATATTTATATGTTTGTAACCATGTATGTGTGTATGTTTCTGTACATGTATGTTTATATGTCTGTAGGTATGTTTCTATACGTGTTTGTGTACATGTATGTTTATATCTTTGTGTACATGTGTGTTTATATGTTTGTGTACATGTATGTTTATATGTTTGTGTACATGTATGTTTATATGTTTCTGAACACGTATGTGTGTTTGTTTCTATACATGTAGTTTCATATGTATGTGTGAATGTTTGTGTAAATGTATGTTTATATTTATGTGCATATGTTTGTATGCGTGTATGTTTGTACTTATGTGCTTATCTATTCGTACATATATGTGATATGTTTGTATGTATATGTCTAAAAGTTTGTTGACATGTTTGTGTATATGTATGTTTATATGTTTGTGTTTATGTATGTTTATATCTTTCTGAACACGTATATATGTATGTTTTTGTAAATGTGTATTTATATGTTTGTGAACATGTATGTGTGTTTATATGCTTGGGTACATATATGTTTATATGTTTGTGCACATGTATGTTATATGTTTGTGTACATGTAGGTTTATTTTGTTGCTGAACACGTATGTGTGTATGTTTCTATACATGTAGTTTTATGTTTGTGAACATGTATGTATGCATGTTAATATGTATGTGTGTATGTTTGTGTACATGTATGTGCGTATGTATGTTATGTACATGTATGTATGCATATTTATGTGCGTATGTTTGTATGCGTGTATGTTTGTACTTATGTGCTTATGTATTCGTACATATATGTGATATGTTGGTATGTATATGTCTAAAAGTTTGTTAATATGTTAGTGAACATGTATGTGTGTACGCTTGTGCATGCATGTTTATATGTATTTGTGTATGTTTGTGTACGTGTATGTTTACATGCATGTATATATGTTTGTGTTCATGTATGTTTATATGCATGTATATATGTTTTTGTACATGTATGTTTATATAAACGTGCGTAAATTTTTGTACATGCATGTTTATATATATGTGTGTCTTTTTATGTATATGGATGTTTATATGTATGTGCATATGTTTGTATTCATGTAGTTTATATGTATGAATGTATGTTTGTGTACATGTCTGTTTATATGTATGTGCATATGTTTTTGCACATGTATATCTCTATGTCTGCATGTTCGTGTACATATATGTTCATATGTATGTATATATATATATATTCATATGATTGTGCGCATGTTTGTGTACATATATGTTTATATGTATGTGCGTATGTTTGTGTACATGTATGTTTATATGTATGTGCGTATGTTTGTGTGCATTTATGTTTCTACTTATATGTTTATGTCTTGTTATATGTGATATATTTTTATTTATAATTCTAAATGTATTTTTCTATGTTTGTGAACATATGTGTGTGTGTATGTTTGTGTATACGTATGTTTATATGTATGTTTGTATTTATGTGTGTTTGTATTTATGTGTGTTTATGTTTTCATCCATATATGTTATATGTTTGTGTCTATATGTCTAAATGTATGTTTATATGTTTGTGACCATATATGTGTATGTTTGTGTTCATGTATGCTTATATGTGTGGGCATGTGTTTGTGTACATGTATGTCTCTATGTTTGTCTACAGGTATGTCTGTAGGTTTGTGTACATGTTTTTATGTATGTCTCTATGTTTGTCTACAGGTATGTCTGTAGGTTTCTGTACATGGTTTTATGTATGTGCGTATGTTTGTATATATGTTGTTTATATCTACGTGTTTATGTATTCGTAATATGTGATATGTTTATATCTATACATCTAAATATAAGTTCATATGTTTGTGAACATATATGTGTGTATGTTTGTGTACACGTATGCTTATACGTATGTGTGTATGTTTGTGTTCATGTATGTTTATATGTTTTGAACATATATGTATATGTTTGTGTATACGTAAGTTTATATGTATGTGTTTATGTTTGTGTACATGTATGATTACATGTATATTACATGTACGAAGATACATATATGATTCTGTTAATCTTTATTTTTGTGTACATGTATGTGTGTATGTTTCTGTACAGGTGTGTTTATTTGTTTGTGTGTATGTTTAATTATGTGTGTATGTCTGTATTTGTTTTTATTTATGTATTCATATACATATATGATATGTTTGTATATATATGTGTTAATGTAGGCTTATATGTTTGTGAACATATATGTATGTATATGTGTACGTTTGTGTAAATGTATGTTTTTATGTCTGTGAACATGTATGTGTGTATGTTTCTGTACATGTATATTTGTATGTATATGTGCACATGCTCATATATGTGTATATGTATATTTGTATGTAAGTACGTATGTTTTTGTACATGTATGCTTGTATTTAAGTGTGCTTATGCATTCGTGCATATAAGTGATATGTTTATACAAGTTTATATGTTTGTAAAATTGTATGCTTACATGTATGTTTGGTGTGTGTTTGTGTATATATATGTTTGTTTGTGTATATATATATATATATATATATATATAAGCATATAAACAGGTATGTGTATATATTCGTCTGTATTATTTGTTTATATGTTTGGGTACATCTATGTACGTGTATTTATTTACATGTGTGTGTATATGTTTGTATTTATATGTATATTTGTACATGTTTGTGTTTTTTACTTGTTTTAATGTATGTAATATGTTTGTATCTATATACGTACATACATGTTTAAGTGTATTTGTGTATATTTGCTTACATATATATTTATATGTTTGTTTACATGTATGTTTATATGTATAAGTGTATATTTGTTTACTTGTATACTTATATATGTGAAAATATATGTGTGTATGTTTGTTTACATGTATGTTTATATGTATAAGTGTATATTTGTTTACTTGTATACTTATATATGTGAAAATATATGTGTGTATGTTTGTTTACATGTTTGCTTATGTATATATGTGCATGTTTGTGTATTTTAGTTGACATTTATGTGTACATGTTTGTGTGTGTATATATATATGTTGATATATATGTGTATATGTTTGTATTCATATATATACGTTTATGTGTAAATTTTTGTTTTTATATGTTTGTATATATTCGTATATGTTTGTATTTATATGTATTTATGTATACGTACATGAATGTGTATATGCTTGTTTTTATATGTGTATATGTAGGTACATGTATACATGTGTGTACATGTACATATATATGTCTTTGACATAGATTAGCATATGTGCATTTTGTGAATTTAATTATATATGCATATATATGTATATGTATATGTTACTATTGTTTTTTTTGTCCCGCAAGTGAGTGCCAACAACAGAATTAAAACTTTAGGGTTTTAATTATGTCATAGGTTTAAGTCATCTTTTACATTCTGTGTGTTTCTCTTTTAACGTTCAAACTAGCAGGTGTTATCTGCCCGTATCTTTCTGCATAAATTTTCTTCATTAAATTTTTTATCCCTCTCCGTCCATATAAAAGTCTGGAACTTAATGTTATATATATCTTCTATAACATTGACGGAAAATAGTTATGAATCATGAATCTTTGGGGTAATTACTGCCTTTTTTTATTGAATGCATCGAGAGAACATTTAGTTTGCATGCCTTTTTTGCCGACTGATTGACACCAAAATATGATACAGTTGATGTTCCAAGCAAACATACCGAATTTTATGGATTTCAGTCATTATTTGCGAGTTCATGTATGTTTAAGCATGCAAAATGGGCTACCACAGATGTCAACTATTTGAAAGATTTGGTTCAAAATTTGATAAGAATCTATATTTTAAATGTTAATCTTATGTACATAGCTCTTTGTGTTTTGAAATCATCGCTTTCTCTTGTATTCGAACAGAAAATTGCGTTCAAACTTTGATAGAAATATATAAAATTGAATCGTAATTCTTCTGCCGAATTTACAATTGAGTTATCATGTCTATAGACTGACAGACATAGTGCCAAAAGTGTATGTTTCGTACTGAAGGTGGTCAGAAACGTGGAGTTTCGTTAAAATCTAGATTCCGATTTTTTTTTTTTTTTTTAATGATTAGAATACTTTGTATACGAGGAAATGAAAGAAAATTAAAATCGAGAAAGAATACTCACACACATGAGAGGTAGATGCATATTTGACAATAATTGGATGATGTCATTGAACATTGATATAGAGCGGAAAGAATGATTTTCTCCTAATAAAAGATTTTAGAATTTACTCGCTTGATAGTTAAATGAATAGATTTTCTTTATTTGATTTTATTTCCCTTTTCTGTACGATAAAAACAGATTTTATAATTCTAGATTCTCATTCTGATTCTAAAGATTCTACAAAAATGTTTTTCAGTTTATTTTAGTTTCTGATTCAGTTTCCAGTTCGCAACTTTGATAAATTTCCATGCTTTAAACATCACCGAATCAGAAAAATACATTTTTTTTAATTATGTTTATTGGTTTGTGAACAAGATAAACCAAAAACTATTTTAGCCCAATGGATGAAATTTGGTATATTTATTTTAGATTAAATTGCAAATTTTTATCAAATTTTGAGTGAATTTCATTCACAAAAGTCTGTCCTGCTGTTCGAATGGAAGTGAATGCGATAGCGAAAAAATTTAAAAAGCCATATGGATAAAATTTGATGTGTAATTTAATTTCTAAAAGTGTACCCCCGTACGAAATTTGGAACAAAATCCGTCAAAAGTCTTCTTGATCCTAGCGCCATCTTTCTTACTTTCGCATACTCTCAAATAGGATTAATCACAAAGTATAAGACTCAAATTCATTAAATTTCGTACATCGTTTTAACATCTAAATTGTAAATTAGCATCAAATTTTAAATTAAATATTTTTAAAAGTTATTGTCTCTCAGGTTGTATTCTCGAATTAATGTAAGCGCGATAGCTCCAAAACAGTGTGATTTAGATGAATGAAGTTTGGCATCTGATCTAATTATTAAAATTGTAGTTACGGGTTCAAATTTTGGTTTCATTCGCTTGAACAAAATGTCAAAGATACGTATTAGGTTTTCTTTCGCTACACTGCGAAAAATTCTCCCTTGCAGGATTGTGAAATTAAAAATTGGAGCAATAGCATTTACAGCATTGTACATGTTTCGCCATTTTTACAGGAAAAAGAAGATTGATCGCCTTTATTAATGAGTATGCGAGAAAGTTTTGGAGAGACCGCTTCTGCCTAGTTTTCATTTAAATTACTTCAGTTTTGCTCGAATTTTTGATTTATCAAACGGGTTGACTATGTGAGCTGATTTCGGGCAAAAACGTAAGAGAGCAGCCCTGGCCCTATATTTTATCTTAGGTACAATTAAATACAGCGTTTGACAGAAGAAAAAGCCCAGAACTCTCATTACGCCTGTCATCTTTTGTTCTCGATATTTCACTTCCATCCATTCGTGATCGATCATTCGCGAAAAACCCCTGTCACTCACACATGAATTAATAGCCTGAGAAAATCCTTTCGCTGTTATTCCGGATATTCTGTACACGTTCTCATATAGATTCTGACTTCGTATAGATCTCGATACAATGTCAGGGTGGATACAGAAATCTTGGGTATAGACTAAAAGTGAACAGTGGTTGTCTCTCAGAAGCTTTCTCTCATAAAAACTCAGAAGCTCTTCTCTGGTATAAAAATTGTGAAACATGAGTATTGCTGCAAATGTCACGAGCATTTTTATATGCAGTCTTCCAAGGGCTGCGGTGGCCTGGTGGTAAGGTTTCGCTTCGTAACCGGGAGTTTCAGGTTCCAGACGTGATTCAACCGAAGACCGTCGTGAAGCGAATCTGGTGCACGTTAAATTTCTTGGGCCAAACGTACTCCCTCTGGTGTGGTGTGGTAGTTTGGAGAGGGAGGTGCCAGTTCAGGTACCGTCCTCGTCATCCGAACGCGGTTCAAAATGACAAGGATCGTCTGAAAATAGCCCTGGAATTACTTTAAAACGGAGAGTTAATATAACTAAACTCAGTGTCCCGTTCATGAGGTTTTATGCATCGTGATATAATAAGAAAAAAAAATGAGTGTATATTTTTGATGTCTTTTTTTATTTTAGAGATTGACTTCAAAATTTGCAACACAGCTACATTTTTACAAACAGTTCAACACAGCAAATTTCATTTATTTAAAACAGCGCTTTTATAGCTCTCGGGGCTATTACATTTAAATGCATGCGAAAGTACAGACCGACAGACGATCAACATTTTGACAGATTTGATTCAAAATTTGATAAGAATATACAATTTAGATATTAAAATTTGGAATCAAATTTCATTTATCTAAATTATTCCGCTTTGAATTATGACATTTACATGCAGTTAAAAGTACAGACAGAAAGACGGTCAATGCCTCCAAACTGATTCCAGATTTGATAGAGGTCTTTAATATGGATATCACACCTGTGCACCCAATTTTGTCTATCTAACTTTCTACGTTTTACAATTTTCGCTCTCATTTATTCTCGAAAAGCAACAATCTTGTGAATTGATTTTATCCAAAATTTGATCGAAATACACCATTGGGCATAAAGATATCATATCAAAGTCTAACTTGAAGTTTGAAACATTCTTGAGCTGTTGTGTTCACAGACATATATAATAATTCTAGAACTATTTTTTGTACTCTGAAAAATGTGTAATGCTGAGATACGCGAACATTTATTCCATGGGTAAATTTTTCATGATTACAATACTTTTCCATTGTATACGAGAAAGTACAATGCATCGTATTTTGAAATGTGTACAGTCATAAAAAATAATAATACATAAAGGGAATAAAAAAATGATAAAATAAATAAATAAATAAAATTTTTTAAAAGGAACTCCTCTCTCACTTTTTTATGTATTCATAAAACTGGTATCGATGGAAATGTCACAAGGGGACAGGCTTGTTCCAATTGAAAAACTGAATAATCGATTTAATTAACATAGTTAATTAACTAATATCTCGAAATATTCCCACTACGGCTATCAATTTTTTTTCCTGAATCGATTTATTGTCATGAACTAAATATTCCAATAACGTTTTATAGAATTATGATGATATTTTCAAGAGTTGGGGAATTTTGAATTATGATGCTGCCAACGTTAAATAAGACATGCAAATTTTCGACGATATTTGGAAAACTATTATATATTTTTCTAAACTTTTTTCACTCCTTCAAAAAAAATTATGCTTTTTCGTAAAATCATGAAGCAAATGTATAAATAACATAAATTTAATATTTTTAATGTATTTTGAAACATAAATGTGAAAAAAAAAGAAATCGTAAAGTAATAAACTTTTTGCATGCGAGTAAAACTGACAGGCTAAAATGTTAAAATTCAAGAAATGGTGCGCATGACTCTTATTATTTTCTGAAATATTTACGAAAAATTGTAAAACTCCCACAGTAAAGAGCGTCACTTTTTGAAAGACCGTATATTATATTTGTTTTTATTTATAGATGTATTATTCTTTGTGAAATACAAGCTTTAAAAGCAATTATAATGTCGCAAGTATCTAAGCGTAAAATTTATTTTCAAATCAGACGATTTTAATTTATTATAGATATTTATTTATATTTATGATATATAGATTATTATATATATTAATTTATTATATATAGATTTAATTTATTTATTTGATTTTAATTTATTTAGATTTTAATTTATTATACATTTTGCTTTCTTAAAAAAGTGTTATTATTATTATTTTATTTTCCTCAAACGATGCAAAATTTAACTACCGAACGGATTGAATAGAGGAAAGTGTAGCTGATTTTTACCTTTTACTACAATTATCGGTTACAAGTAAATGAAATAGAAATCTAGGGACATTCTGTTCCATTTCTTACTATCCATTACGTTAACTGGCACTAAATTGAAGAAATTAATAAAGACCTGTTTTTATATATTAAATGGCCTTATGATAAGCACTTATTCGTAAATTTCTTTAATTATATGGAGGAAAATTGCACAATATTCTTAAAGCTGTTCCCATATAATTATAAAATGCTCGACTCTTTATAAAGCAACTGTAAACAGTTCATATGTTTTGCAATGTAATATGTTTTTATAATAAAATATGTTTCTGAGCCTATAATTGTAAGAGCCGTAGAATGATAATGTGCTAGAACTAGATTCATTTTTGTTTGTTTGCCTTGATTGCATCCGCCGTTGCGTATTAAGAAGAATGTCTATCACTGTGCCATTCTTATAGCACTTCTTTCGAGTATTGACTTTTTATTTCCTTTCAATGAGTGTTTTTTTTTTTGTAATGCTTCATCACACAGATAACATGAGAGCCTACAAATATTAACAAGTTAAAAAAACTTAATAGCATCGCGATTTTAAACTCCACAATTTTGTCTTATACTGTCAAAGTATGTTTCTGTTAACTTTTTCGTTTAGAGAATACAATTCCAATAAACCTTTTAAAATCCATCTCTTCTACTGATCGAATTCAAAATGCGATAAAGAAGAACAGTTTAGGTGCCAAAAAGGCAAACCAAATTTCATGTATCTAGCGCTTATGAATAAATATTTCAATACCTAGAAATAGGTGCATTACAGCTCTATCTTTTGATGGGGCAGAAATTTGAAAATTTGGCACATATATGCAAGTATAACGATTAAGTCAGTATAAAATTTCAGAATTAATCTTTAGACTTTTTAGCATTTCCATTTATCATGCTCACATAGTTTTGGATGGTCTGATAGACAGATATTTTTAGATAGGCTTCGTCCAAAATTTCATTTAAATTAGTGATTTTTGATGTGAAGATACATTAAAAATTTCTACTTTCTAACTCGTTCCCCATATTTAAAATTATACTCGCGCACGGGCGAGTATAATATCAAATACGCTTTTTCTCGGACCTATAGTGCTGTGAAACGTGAAATTTCTTTAAAATGTAATGTTCAAATCATTTGGAAGCTCAGTTCATTGCCCTTTATATTTCATATACGGACAGGTAAAACACGTTTATTCTAAATATTGTTTCATCACCACAAAATGTATCCTCGTGCAGTTCTTTAGCCAAATAAGTTGAATTTCACACCACTAATTAAATTTTACTTCCATAATATGTTCGTAATTTGAAATTTTATCGAAATTTTATTATAGCTATTTAAACATTTAAAATTTGCTTAAAGCATGAAATAATTAAAATAATAATGAACTCTATGTAAAAATTATATGTGTAATATTTTATTATAATAAAATAAATTCATACAACTAAATAAATCTCCTATCCGCTAAATAGTAGTTTTCGGCTTAAATTAAAATTCTGTTTTTCTAATAAACACCGATGTTTTCATTGAGATAAAATGTTCTATGGTACATGGTTAATGTTGGGTATGATTCTAGAGTATGTTCTATTGGGATACAACATTCCAATCTCAAGAATTATGGATCAAGCAACGTATTTTATTCATAGTAACATTTATGTGGGCTGTTAATTTTTTAGGAAGACATTAATTAATCAGGCTGAATTATGAATTGATTTGGAAAGCACCGTATAGAAATGCGTGTAGAAAACATACATTTCTGCAGAATATTGTTGTAGAAATCCGTCCGGAGCATGTGCGTTGCAAGAAGTTCCGCAAGTTCTATAAGGATTAGTGAGATTTTTTTACACAAGGGAAAAAAACTAGAACAATGGAAGCATATACGAAAATAGAAGACATGCGAAAATCATCAACATAATCACAAATTATTATTAAACAACATAACAGCGCTTAGAATGTAGCTAATGTTTATTCTTTAATCAACAATATAAAGACAGAATTGTCCGATCATGCGAATACTTCACTTTTTATAACCCCTAAACACCAAAAATTGTATGTAATTGTGTTGAAGTGTTTATGAGCTTCGGTTCTTAAAAGGAACATCGTCATAATTTTTGAACTTTCGAAAAGATTCATTTTTTTCCCCTCCCCAAATGAGTTACCAAGGTCGGGGATCATTGATCAAGCATCCATCAAAAATATTCGTAAATCTGTTTTCTTTGCGATAGGACTAACATTGCAAATAAAGCAATATTACAGATTCGAACAATATCATTTAAAGGAGCTATTCAGAAGATGCATCTCTTCATTTTATTAAGAGATTCGGTTGGCACCTAACTCAACTCTAAGGTGATTTTTCTCATTCATTCAACTTTTCTGATCTGAAGATAAGATTTGAGCGCATGGAGAATTGCATTTGGAGTTGCAGGTAAGAGTGGATCGTGTTTTTCACGCAGGTAAACAGTGACTCAAGTCATCCCGATCAAATGCAGAGTTGCCTAGCTTTAGTCCCCTGGTCAGTATTAGTAACAGAGTGCAGAAATATTTTGTTTCCTTCTAAAAGCGAAAAATTCTTCCTGTGATCAATTCTGCCTTGGTATTTGACGTATCACGACCTCTGTAACCATGGAAAAATAAATAATTCCGCTGAACTTGTGTTTAAAAGACGTTGTGGTGGATAATATATCAGACAATATGATTATGAGGACCAGATATTTTATTATATGATACTTTGAAGTTGTAAAAAATATCAAATGGGCAATAAATATAAGACTATAATCTTTGTGTAACTAATCTCTTATTTCCTCTCCTTGAACAACTTATCACATAAGGAGATAGGGTCGCTTAAGAAAAATATTATGCATAATTACTTTAAACGATATTTAACAAAAATGTTGGAGTTTCTTATATGCGTTCTGTGTGAAGCTGATTTATTTAATTCTACGAAATATAAAATCAAAATAAAATTTCATCATGCGTGCGCATGAATACGTTATGCAAGCATTAGAAAAATTTCCTTTTATCAACCTGTTCCCATCACATTTAATAAAAACTCATACAAAAATTTAGATTACTGCATACTTCAAACATAGAAAAAGTAAAAATCATTTGCTTTCATCAGTTGTAATTTGAATTTTAGAGTGAAAGTTTTAAAATAATATTCCAAAAAGAACAAAATGACTCTGGATTTTTGTATAGAAATTTTATTTTCCTAATAATTTTACCTTGAATTGCATCTTTCATGAAATTTAATCAATGATTTGCTTAATACAAAATATTTAATCATATAAGATATATTAATTAGATATTAGCCGCTTTTGGCGACCATCATGTTCGCACAGATTATTGACATTTTAGGCTGTTAAATGATTTAATGAATACATTTTTTTATAAAAAAAACTCATTTCATCTTGTTATTGGATACAAATAATAAACACGAATTCAATTGAATCAACTAATTGTGAATGAAAAATGTGTTCGTATTATCAATAGAATAGAAAGTGAAAATCCTGAAAAAAGTGAAAATTCTGAAATTAATTATCAGCAATAGCACGTGATTGGATGTTTTGATGCATAAATTGAATTCCGCATGCCATTTACAAACATTGTTACATGTAGAGAATCGAATTAAAAATATTATTAGAATTTAGAAAACAATCTACAGAAATGGTAACTAATATCATTAAAAAAGTAATTTTTTAAGATTTAAGATAATGTAAGAAGTGTTTTGGAAGATATGAACACCACTTTTCGTAAGAATTTCATAACTATTACACATCTTATGGCAGTTAGGTCTATTTTTTTATTTCTATTAAACATTCTGTTTGACGCCGATTTCTTGAAATATTTCTCATTTATATTTTCATCTGATTGATCTAATGAACCTGCATTTAAATCTATATCTTCGAACGTTGTTCAGAAAATTTTCCGAAAATGTGCATTAAGATTGTTTTACTATTATAATATAATTGGTTCATAAGATTTGCATAATTTCAAGAGAATCAAAATAATCAATATGGCAAGATTGGTCATTTAGGTTTGGTTAATTAAATACAATGATTGACTCATTTAGTTAAAACATTTTTTATAACATAACAGACAAAATATATGCTAATTAGTATCTTTAAACTTTTGTACGTTCAATGATAGTTGTGTTATATCTTATTAGAACAAAATAATCATCAAAAAATGCAATTCAGAAATTGTTGCGCATATGAATGTTTTAAACTTCTGCGAATTTGGAAATACTATTTCAAACCTATAAATCTTCTGTTGGTCTGTTTGAAAACACTATAGTATAAATGCAAAAAATAAAATAATACGAGCGAAATGTATGAAATGGGTCTCCAACCAAATTTTAAAATTCTATTAAATTTTATATGGAATTCGTGTGAGAGAAAATTGAAAACAAGGTAAATAAAAGACGTTTTTTCATATATATTTGCTACTGGAATTGTAAATGCATCAAACTTTTGGTAGATGAATTGTCTGCCTTTGAATCTATTTCCTTTCATGCATATGAATACGATTATTAAAAAACGCAACAGGCTTGGAGGGAGGACTTCAATATATTTTTTTTTTAAAAATCATAGATGTATATTTACTTTTAAATTAAATCCACAAAAAGGTTATTTTGTTATTAGATTGTTTGTCCGTTTTAATATGAAAATAACATAAAAATAAATCAAATGAAACATTTTATAAATGGCAAATAAATAAATAAATTATAAATAAATGGAAAATAAATAAATAAAATAATGAAATTTGGTTTTGCTTTCAAACTTTGAGTTCTGTATCAAATTTTGCTGCCAGTTGAATCAATAAGAAGATTTCTAAAATACACTATCTGTTTCCTTCACAATACTATGAAAATTCTTAACTAACTCTGATTACTCACCAACAAAATCATATAATTGATTTCATTGATTCAACGATTTAGCGTAAAAATATATAAAAAATTATTTTTTCTTTAAAACCCGACGTTGCATTATTTTTCTTGATAATGCTTTTATTTTAATTATTTGGAGTCAAAATAAAAAAAAAAAAAATAAATAAATCAGTTGAGGATAATTATGAGAGAGCGAGTACATATAATAAAAATTTTATACTTATTTAAAAGAACGGGTAAGAATAATTAAAACCAAACACAAAAACTTCACCATAAACAAATTGAAATAATATGAAATGCAGTACAATTTTAAGAGAATTTATATTTATTATATGTGAGTATAAAATTTATTTAGCAAATATAGTACAAATAAAATTTAAATTTACTTATAATATACATTTATTATAAACATTATTTATAATTAATTAATAATGTTATATTATAATATATTATAATTATTTATAATTAATAATGTATTTAGAAAATGTGACGAAGTACTATAAATGTACAAATAGGAAACAGAATGATCAAGAATTCAATCTAGAATTTTGAAAATGTTTACTTTTTAAATTTTCGTCATAATTCGGTTAACTACATAAAATTAAGTTTTTTTTATATTCAAAATAAAAATGTCGAATCAATTTTGAAACAATTCATTGATGAAAGTTTCTAATGAGCTGAACTTTTCTTTCCTAGTTTTTATTCCAGCATCGCATATTTATTTTTATATTTATAATTATTACATTTTTCGCATATTTATTTTTGAGAAATGGACTTTATAAATACAATTTATTTATTTTTTTCCAAAAACTGTTCATTGCCGTAGTAGTTTTTCTTTCAGATACAAAGGAAAAACCGTTGCTTTTTAAACTTAACGAACAGAACACTTTAAAACATTTAGATTTCCTATTTCTGGCAAAATATGTAGTTTCATTTATTTGCAGACTTTCATGAATTATTGTTACAATGCAGAAATACATTTGAATTTGACACCAAACAAATCGTTTGTCTTTGATCAGGTGACTTTGTTTTTTGTTCGATAAAATATTATGCTTCGAATGAGTAATTCAGAATATGGTTTTATTAAAATTAGAGACCATGTTTTTGATGATGATCTTCACGTCAATGTCTTGCCGAAAATGTTCTTATACAAAAGCCGAAATCACGCTTTTGATAAATGTATTTTGATCATGAGTTTGTTGGTGGAATAAGCATTTTGTACTAAGATTCACGTTTAATTGATCTAGAACTTTTAGTGAATTTTAAGAATTATCATGAAATTCAGTAATATTCTTATTCTGAAACCTACATGAATGCTCAAAGATTTAGCCAAGCTATTTCTTCTCCAGTATTTCTTTAGGAGTTTCGAACAAGTATATTCATTGTATTGTTTTCTTATACTTAAAAGTGTATCGCTGAAAATGTATCTCCTTTTGTGAATATATTAGGTGCTTGTATGTATTTTAATCAGCGACATCTATTGGTAAACATGCGAAGTATCCAAATAAACGGCAATGGTTTTGGGTTTTACCAATTTACTATTACTTTATTGTTAACATTTTGAAAGTTTTCCATTTAGTATTATTGAGTTATGCAGTTCATAAAGACCCCAATCATAGAACGATCCAAATTGCATTTTCGGCATTCATTACTTTTTTTGTTTGTTTGATTTGAAAAAATCTGCTGCCGAAGCCCATAAGACACCTTTAGAAACCTATGGTGATGCTGCTTCGCCGTATACCAATTGTCGGTTTTGGTTTCAACGACTTAAGAATGGTCATTTCGATGTCAGTGACAAAGAACGGCCTGGAGTGCCACACAAATTCGAAGACAAACATTTGCAAGACTTATTGGACGAAAATGGGAAAAAGTTGTAGAAAATGATAGAAAATATTTTGATTAATATGTATTGTATCAATTTTTCTCAAAAAAATGCCTTTTTATTGTGAAGGCATGCAGCGCCTAATATTTTTGATAAGGATCTTGCATGGAAACAGAAAGCACGCTTCTTTAATAAATAAAATTAAGCCAGGATCATGAGTCGGTAGGAGAAACAATGAATATGCATTTTGCAGTCAAATTCGAATTTGATTTATTTGCAGATTTCAAAAATTATTCACACTTTTTTCAGCACTGTACTTTGTTTCAGCAACATCAAATACTTGTATATATCAAAAATCTAAATTAATATGAACGCCAAACAAATAATTCCGAAGTTTCGAACAGATATATTCAGAAACACTATTTTCTTGTCATTAGACACCGCATTTCCAAAAATGTCTTCTTTTTGAGGGGTATATTTCACCGATGATGTCTTTACAGGAAAACCGAAACCACACTTTTAATGAACAGAAATAAACCCGAGACTCGAGTCAGCACGTGAAATCAATAATTAAACCTTTTGCCAACCAACGTGCGCAATTCCCGACAAAATAATTCGTGTTCTAAAATCCCATTAAAAATCTTGGGTCCTGCATCCCGAGGGTTTACAGATGTCAGAAAAGCAGGTTCATTTTCTGTTTACGGGATCGAATCGCACGTTAAAAACAAAATAAGACTGCGACCGAGAGGATCTCATTAGCTACGGGGAGGAAGCCTCCCTCTCATTAGACGGGCCCGCGCTACTGCTTACGTCACCAACGCTTCAGTGATTCGCTCGCAACCCGGCGCAACAGTTGGCGCGCTTGACGCTCGCTTGTTCGGTCGCTTTCTTTGTTCGAAGAAGGAATTCTTCATTTTTTTGTCGATTCCAGGCAGCAAAAATTAATCCAGCTTGCGGTGAAAATTCACTGAATTTTTATTCACTGTTTGGTGTCCAATATGCTGCTGCATATGAGTTGTTTTCATCCCGGAATGATAATTTTCGAATGCATTCTAATGTTCTAAAGACGGATCATGGAGTTTTGAAATTTTGGTGGAATTATTTGTGGTGGACGTGCAAGCAGATATTATTCTATCATGATGGTGGGAGGTGTTTTAGTGCGCGAGGTTGAATTCACTTCTGTTTTTTGCTGCAGGAATGCAATATTTATTCGGTTGATTTTCAGCAACTTGTAAATTTCACTTTAATGTAAAAAGTAGATACTAACGTTGTTTATTCCCTCACGTATTTATTCGAATAGTATCGATGTCTTTTTAGAAATTTTTATTTAAAAAAAATGTGTATTTGAAATCTTTTAAATAATCGTATATATTTTCTTTTATCAATACACTTGGATCTGATTAAATTTTTTTTGTTATTCCATTTATGATTAGAAGAAAGTAAGTAGTAACTATATCAATATTCAAAACAATGTCGACTTATTAAATTATTTATTTCAAAAAATGTATTAAAATTATTTAATATTCCTTTTATTCAGTTTTTATAATTTATTGGAATTTTTCCAAAATTTCTCCAATATTTTATGCAAATTTAGTTATTTTATCATCAAAATCAATTGTATTGAAATTCCCTTTCTAGGAATTATTTATTATTTACCTTATTCAATTCTTGAAATAAAATTTGTCAATTAAAATTTAATCTAATAACTGCTATAGCCATTTATATTTCAATAATAATTTTTGTGTGAAGTAAGATATGCCCAAAATGAATTGAAAAAACTAAATTGCAATGACCCTTTTGTATTTTTTGTATATAAACGTTTAAATGTATCTTCCAAGGTTTATTAGTGTGGAAAATCCACACCGGGAAAATTTAGAAAAAAACTAAATTGAAGAAGACGAAAGCATTCTAAATTCATCTATAAATTAGATTTAAACGGGGGTATACAACAAAGCAGATATGTTCCCGGTGAGATCATACAGTGTTCGAATGAAACGGCGCAATCGGGAGACAGAGGCCTCCTTCAAAAGAAGGATGGAAAGGAGGAGACAATTGTCATCTTCTTCGTCCACTCTGGGGTCGGCCCATACTCCTGCCTTCCGATCCCTTAGTGCGGGCACTACCCCTCAGCATCGAAGCCTGCAGCGGACACTGACCAGTGCCAGCGAAGGGGCCGAACCGATTCGGCGAATGCCCAGCTTGAGTTCAGAACCAGGATCTGAAAGGTCTGTTTCTCTCCCAAGGGAGTGTTGGCACCCAGTACTACAGCACACACTCTATGAGAGTGTCGAGTCTGGGTCACAAGAAAGCGAAGGGTGAGTGCTTACTTTTTTTACGCGCAAAAGAAAAAAAAAAAAATTGGAGAGAAATTTTTTACTTAAAGTTTAATTTCGTCTTTTATAAATAAATAATGCATGTTAAACCTATTTAAAAATAATAATATAATGCAATAATAAGAAATAAATACATAACTGAAAAATGTCAGCTTAATTAATACCTGAGCATTAGAGCTATTTTTATTCAGTTCATTGATAAGAAATAAATTTACTACTGAGAAATGTCAGATTAATTAATACCTGGACATTAAAACGATTTTTATTCTATTCATTAGTAAGAAATAAATTTACTACTGATAAATGCCATTTATTTTTACCTGGCTATTAAAACGATTTTTATTCTATTCATTAGTAAGAAGTACATTTACTACTGATAAATGCCAGATTTATTTTTACCTGCTTATTAAAAGTATTTTTATTCTATTCCTTAGTAAGAAATAAATTTACTACTGATAAATGCCAGATTTATTTTTACTTACCTATTAAAACGAGTTTTATTCTATTAATTAGTAAGAAATAAATTTACTACTTAGAAATGCCAGATTAATTTTTACCTGGCCATTAAAAAGATTTTTATTCTACTCATTAGTAAGAAATAAATTTACTACTGACCATTAAAACAATCTTTATTCTACTCATTAGTAAGAAATAAATTTACTATTGATAAATGCCAGATTTATTTTTACCTGCTTATTAAAAGGACTTTTATTCTATTCCTTAGTAAGAAATAAATTTACTACTGAGAAATTCCAGATTTATTTTTACTTACCTATTAAAACGATTTTTATTCTATTAATTAGTAAGAAATAAATTTACTACTTAGAAATGCCAGATTAATTTTTACCTGGCCATTAAAAAGATTTTTATTCTACTCATTAGTAAGAAATAAATTTACTACTGACCATTAAAACAATCTTTATTCTACTCATTAGTAAGAAATAAATTTACTATTGATAAATGCCAGATTTATTTTTACCTGCTTATTAAAAGGATTTTTATTCTATTCCTTAGTAAGAAATAAATTTACTACTGAGAAATTCCAGATTTATTTTTACCTGACAATTAAAACGATTTATATTCAATTCCTAGTGTGGAAAAAGTAGGAAGTTTAAGTAAATTTGTTTATGAAAAATAATTTTTTGCCTATCTTTTCTTTTTTATTTGGTATTCTATTTTAAGTTTAATTTTGGCTTTTAAAAATAAATAATACAAATGAAATCCTTTTAAAAGTAATAATGTTCTTTAATGATCAGAAATAAATTCATTACTGTAGAATATTATTTATTACATGGCCATTAAAACAATTTTTAAGTTGTTCCTTCGGCGTGCACAAAAGTAGAAATTTTAACTATATTTATTAATGAAAAATAATATTTTTCCTTTATTTCTTGATTTGGGTTTTTATTTTAAGCTTGATTTCGTTCTTTAAAAATAAATAATACATATGAAATCTATTTAAAATAATAGTGTAGTTCAAAAATAAGAAATAAATTCATTACTGGGTATTGCCAGCTTATTATTATCTGACAATAAAAACTATCTTTATTCAGAGCCTTCGGTGTGTAAAAAAATGTAGAAATTTTAGTTATATTTATTTTTTTAAAAAAAGAATATTTTTCCATTCGTTTTTCAATTTGGTATCAATGATACTGGTATACATAAAAGATTTATATTATTATATATTAGCACTATTATAATCGCTGATCATATTTTGATTTTTAAAATTTTCTTCATATTTAATTAATTTAGTAAAGTTTTAATAAATTTATTTTGAATTTTTATACATAAACTGACTTAATACATAAACTGATCGCTAATTAAACCGCTCTTTAATTTTTTTTCATAAATAATATGAAGAATAGCAATTAGAAAAACTACTGAAAAAGACCGGATTTAACTTTTGGCATTCAAATCTATACCAATTTTGCTGCTTAAAAGTTAATAGATATCAAATTTGTTTTTAAAAAATCGTCTTTTCTTGTTTAGTTTTTAGTCTTAGCATCAATGATATCAATAATCTACTGACAGAAACATACTACCTTAAAATAAGTTTAACAAAAATTAGGATACAAAATCTAGGATGCAATTTTTAATTGGTAAAAATTGCAGATAAGATAAAAAATGTAATTTTTAATCGGTATTTTTTTTTCGTTACAAAATTTTAATTTTCAATTAATAATGTTAAATATAATAAAACACATGAATTCATTATTAAGAATAAATTCATGTATTTTATTAAATTTCATTTTTTGCTACTTCCTTATATGTTCTATCTAAGGCAATAATTAAACAACAACACACAATTAAAACAGTTTAATACTACATTACTAAAATTTTATTACCTTAAAAAGCATTCGAAATCTTATTTATGTATATTAATGAGTAGATATTTTCCGTCTTTTTTTTATTTAAAATCTTGGAACACCGATATCTGGAATTATATGAGCATATTAAATGTCGAAAAATAGGCCTGAACAGAAATCTAAAAGTAAAATAATCTCTCCTGAAAATCCGTGATTTTTAACAAGAAATTATTTTAATTTTTTACTTATATAATAATTTTCTTTAAGCTAGAATACATGTAATTATTTTTAAAGGTAAAATATTTGTATTATATTTTGCTCAAATTTGACACCTTTATCAAATATTTTATCTTTCTTTTATGAGTTAAATTTGGATTGTCTGAAATTGCTTTTGCTCATAGATTACGGATTATTCATATTTAAAAAAATAAATATCTTAATTTAAGTGAATAGTATTTCGGAGAATTATTCAAATAATAATAATAATAATAAAAAAACCTGAAATCTCTATTTTTTTAATCTAGGTTTCTTTAATTCCAATTTTGGATTTCACATTTATTTAAATTACAAAAATGTTTATCAAAATTTCTCTTTAATCTTGGAAAAAGATTGTTAATAGTGAGGAATCTTAATCAAGCAGAAAGTTATAGATGGATACAGAGATTACTTTATTTTTATGTGTGTGTAAATTGGAAATAAAGGTGATAAAAATATCATGATATAATTTAGTATTAGAGATACGAATATGTGAAATGGATGAAAAATGTTCTATCATAGCTGTACTTTGGGACTTGAAAGATCGTTGAAGAATTTATTAAAATTATAATACAGGAAGACGAAACTGTGACAGTATATTGAACTGTTTGGTTACAAGACACTTTTTTATATAAATTATATTTTAAATTTTTTATATTATATCTCAAGATTTTATTATATTTTTATTTTTTTAAATTTAGTTTTAAATATTACATTACTGAATCTTCAGGTACTTAACATAAGTAATTATATATAAAAATTATTTTATAACAAGTTTCTTTATTTGAGCTAATTTCATGAATTTAATATCATTTAATTCATGAAATTAAAGAATTAAAGGACTAAATGGGTGTATTAAATTACTTAGAATGTAATTTTTATCTTAAATTTACCCACAAGAAAAAAAAATCATACCAAAATCATCTCAAAAAATTATTTTTATATCCTCTTAAAACTCAAAATCTCTTATTTCCATCGGTGTTGATTTCATTTCCGTATTCTTTTCCCTTCAAATTTCATTAATTTTTCAGAATTTAATAAATAATTGAATAGATAAGGCGATCTTTTTAGTACGGAAATTTATATATATACGATGATGTAGGAATTGACGAAACTTTAAACAGCTATCTTTTATTTTTCTAAATATTTTTAGCAAAGTTTTTGATTTTTTTTTTATTCTGAAGTTCATGTTATTAATTTTAAAAAAATGCTGGTATTGAAACCTTCTGTCCCGACTTCCGCCTCAGTATGGGGATGAGTAACTTCTGGATCTCGCTGCCCCGATATGTATTGAAATGATGTGAGGTCGACTATCCCCCTGCAAAAATTATTTTAATTGTATGTTATATAATAATTAATTCATTTTGCCATCATTCTTTTAAAACCTGGTATAAAAAATATTTACAACATCTTTTTATGCAAATTCCTTATTTAAATTTCATTTACTTTTTGATGCTTTAAGCCAATGCACTTCAAAAGAAGATAAAATTATAAAATTGTGAAAAAGGAATATAACTTGTTTTTAATGAATAATTCCTTTGGATATTAGATTTACAGCCTAAGTCACCTGAGTTTCAAGTAATAAAGTGTTAATATTATAAGAAGCAAAATGTTTCGAAATTTAACCTTAAAATGTATAAAAATACTATGAACTTTTAATTAAGTCATAAAAATGGAAATTACTATGCGAAGTTGAAAAAAATTAATTAAATATTTAATCTATGTAATTTCAACAGGATAATGTTTTTAAGTTGGTGAATAATTTGTAAATTGGTTGAAATCCTAATGCACAGAAAGAAATGCTCTACAGAAGAGAACGCCGTCTCATATCCACATATCCGTAACCATTCTGATCATTAAATGGTTTGGTGGGCATGTTACGGAAATTTTATTGAATGCCAAAATATTCATAGCAGAAAAAACAAAAATAACTATGCATAGAATTTGCAAACATCTAAAAATATTAATAATGATGAAATAGTTTACAAGGATTTTCAAATTCCAAAAATTAAAGAAAAAATATTCACTATAATATTTTTTCTTTAATTTTTCGAATTTGAAAATCCTTATAAACTGTTTCATTTCCTTATCATTTCTTATATGTTTGTAAATTCTGTACGTAGTTATTTTTTTCTACTGCAAATATTTTGGTATTGGTAGCAATATTCTACAAGGCAGATCGTCAAAGTACTTATATTTGGCAGAAGATTACTTCTTAGATAGTAAATGCTCTTTAACTAAAATCTTTTAACTTAATATTTTCTATCAATATTCTGGAACATGTCATTATGCAAAAACTCTTTTTACCTGATTTCAAAATTCAAAACATTAACTTTTCTGTGTATTAAAGTCATTTCTGTATTATATTTCTCAATTTCCTACATTATTTTCTTAATTTTAAACTTAATTTATAGTAATCTATGTGCTTTATATTGTAATGAAAATCAAACCAAATCGATTAGAAAATATCTAATTACTAAAATTTATGTCAACGTTCCGGCTATGTGATAATGTCAAGAAAATATAGGGCTATATTTTTATATTGCTAATGAAAACAGTGCCAATAATTAAAATATAATTTCCCTTACTGTTGAATTCATTCGGGGATTTCAATCTTGGCAGTTGATTAAACATTTCTGATTCTATGAAATAGCTTGCTTCTGTCTATGTTTTCTTTATTACGCATAAGAAAAAATAACTTTTAATGGCAGTTTCCAATTAATATTTTATGTTTCTTCTCTAACATTTGAGACTTTAGTTCTCAAATAACAACACTTAAAAGTGAGTGCACTCCTTCATTAAGCAAGTAAACTACTTCAGACATTTAAGAGCAAACTCCACTCAAGTAATGCAAACTGGGCTATCGAGTTAATTAAATACTTTTCCTTCGATTAAAGCAAAGTTTTTCCTTCTTAGAATTAATTGTTAAAATGACAAATCTGGAAGAAAATAAATTTTGCAGCATTGCAAGCATTTTCAGGGTAAAAAGGAGGAGCTAATAACATTTTCTACATGCCCAGTGTAGTCAGAAACTCAAATTAATAAACTCAAATAATTTGATTGGCAAATTTCTTTCTTACTTAACGTAATTATTCTCCTCTGATTGTCAATAGATAATCTCAAAGTGCTATCAGGATAAGTTCTAGCATTCTTATCCTGATTTATTACAAAATTTTCAGAAAATACAGAAGAAATTTTCATTAAATTGGTAAACGATTTGTAGTTTTTACTATTCTATGATATAATTATACATTTTCCCTTTAAATTAGGTTAATATGGTTTTAATATAATAATGAAAAGTTAGTTTTTGCTTACTTATTTATATTATTTCTATTATAAGCATTTCTTCTCTTCCTTATGCAAAATTAAAAGTAACGAACAAAATCATCATTAAAAATAAATTTTAGAAATGCCACAATTTTGTGAAATATTGCAAAATAAAACTTTGATCGAGCTCTCTACTTCAGGATTGGGCCGATTTCGCCAGCTTTTATCACTTCAAAATTTCACTTCATTAACTTGTAGTAACCAAATCGAATTCTGTAATAATAGAGCAAATTTAAAGAATTTTTTTTTCATTTCATTTACTATCTGGCAACATAATTTGATTATATTAGAAAAATTCAAAATGACGGCATGAAAATCACTTCCCAGCTCCAGTTATCGAAAAAATTTAAATACAAAAGTTATTGGTCTTAATGAGGCACTCATTTGGCTAGTTGGATTTATTTTTTTATTTTCAATATTAAGACCGTTATAGCGAAATAAAAATTTCAACCCCATACCATTTATACTTTCTCTGAGTTAGATAGACCTATTACGAACTCTCCGGAGAATTTTGCATTTTTAACAACATATTCCAAGCCAATTAAAATCCAGACAAAATTACTTTAGTTATCCTGTTCATACGATAACATGGTTAAAGCGTTATATTTATATATATACCATGATCGGTGACGAATTGAAGAAATTTTCTCAAACTCATGTCATGAGAACCATTGCAATAGATAGCCTTCCTATAGGAATCTACCTAAAAAGAATGAACAAATGAACAGCAAAAACAGTTTATTAATGCTATGACAGAATTTATTTAATCAGCATTCATTAAGAATCGCTGCAAATCTCTCTAAATACAGTTGAAATTGCTTTTATTAATAATTAAACAGCCTTTTTAGTAATAAATTCTACCCTTTATGAAAAGACTTAATCTATTTAATATTTCTTTATCTTCACATGACAAACTTCACATGTTGTTGTTTTTTTTTAATATTTCAAGAATATTATATTGATTTTGCATGAAATTTTATATTTTTTAGTTTTGATACACAGTTTCAAATATTATATATTTTTTTACAAACTTTATTAACATTTATGTCAAGTGAAGTGAATATTTTTTTACTTTATTTGACTACCTAAATGAGAATAATTTCTTATCGAAAGCAATAAAAAACAGAAATGCCCTCAAAATGTTAGGTGGTTATTATGAAATATGAAAGCATTCTTGCAAATTCTTCTTTTCAAAATTGTAAAAAAATGAAATTATTTTTATCTTATACACTTTAATGAATGTTGCAATTTCTGATTAATAATGCTACACATTTTCAAATAAATTTAAAAGTGGAAAAAGGATGTAATTAACAAAACTTAGGACAATGTAAATCAAATTAATGTTAAAAGGTTTGAATTTAAGTATTTCCAACTAGGAAAAAACAGAAAAGAAGTAAAAGCTTTGCATATAAAATAGTTTGGTTAGAAAATTATAATCTAAAATAAAGACATTATAAATTTTATCAATTATAATAAATTTCCATTTAAACTATTAAAAATAATGAAATTATTTATTAAAAGATCTTCCTCGCATTATTTTTGTAGTAAAATGTATGTCCCTTTTAGTCTTTTAACTGTCTGAATTTAAGATTTGTTTTATGAACATAGCGTTAAGATTCTAGTAAACTCGCTTTTAACTAAAAAAAAAATCCATGAAAGCACTTAGGTGAAATTCTTGATGTTAAAAATGAATAATGTTCTTTTATTCACTTTAAGAAATGCATTAACTCCGAATTCAAATTCAAACATTTCCTCCTCATTCAAAATTCTGTTCCATCGAAGGTTCGTATTTGAAGAATTTGAATTGAAAAAGGAATATTTTATAGACTGTATTTGTATTTGAACAGTTATTCATCCATCTCTTTCTGTGTTTGTTTAAAACATCCATTTGCGTACTCATGTGCAAGTATCTCTGATAATCATTTTTTTCGCCCATTTTTTGTAAGTCACAAATATTTGCGTTGGTGAGCTTGAATGAGATTGATCCGCCATGCGATTTATTCTTTAGATAAAATATGCTCTATAAATAGATAGATCAATCAATATCTGTATGCAAATAACACGGTTTCCTCTATTTTATTCCATACTGAATCAATATGGCACATTTTACGCACATCTTTTTTAATATAAAGAAGAAAAACAAATATTTTTTTCAGATCTCTTCTAAAGATTGGATTCAAATTTTTATTCAGATCTATAAATTTGATATTAATTCCACTTAATTAGATCGTTTTTTAATTGAACTATGCCATTTACATATAACTGAAAAAAGAACGGAGCTAACCACTCCATTAACAAATTGACTCCAAATTTTATTTTATTTTTGTCATATGCGATGTATGAAAAAACAAAATATTGTAAACACTAAAAAATTCGACCTCGAGACTTTGACGAATCTTCATATTTCAAACCTCTCTGAATTCGAAAAACATATTTTCGGAGTTTTGTCGCTCTGTATGACTGTAAACACAATCGCAGCAAAACGTTTTGGATAAGATGGATGAAATGGGGTTTGTCGTCTTTTCATGAAATTTATAGATTTCTTTTAAATTTAAAACAAAATTTATCCACATGCAGTTATTCTGTCTATTCGATTACATACCCGAAACCCGGATGGGTAACTTTGACGCATATTTTTAGAATCTAAAATGTAGATTCACGTCACATTTTGTAGACCACCTATTCAAATTGTGTAGATGTGCATAGTTGACCATCTGTCGGTTTGTATTTTCATGTGCATGTAAACGTAAAAACACAATGACTTATATAAATGAAATTCGTGGTACAGTTTTGGCATTTTTAAAGTGTAGATTTGTTTTAAAATCTGAACTAAATTCTGTCAAATACACTCAGGTCCAAAATTAAGGCCACAAACATAAAATCTGTGATAAATGAAAAACTATTCACTGTGTTGCCACGAAATTTGGCACAGAGGTACACTACAATGGAAGAAAGAATATAGGCATATAACAACATGTAAAAGATTTTATTTGGGAATTAAGAAACAGGTTATATCAAAAAGTGTTACATTATGAACCAGAGATAAAGCATTTATCTCGGGTAAAGCCTGTCTAATATGGAGTATGACCACCGTGCACTGCTATACAGGCTTCACAACGAGCTTTCAGACTGTTTATGAGGTAGTCAATAAATGCTTGGGGCAACAAAGCCCATTCTTCCAAAAGCGCGGCTTTTAACTCTTGGAGGGTATTAGGAGGAGGGTTAAGCTGTGCAATGGCTCTTCCGAGACCATTCCAAACATGTTCAATAGGATTGGGAAACCTCGATTGCCGGTCCATACGTCGAATATCCTCTTCCTCAAGAAAATCATCAACGACCTCGGCTCTGTGTGGACGCGCGTTATCGTCCATAAACATGAAAAACACCCCGGAACAACCTCACACAGGCTTCAAGGATCTCATCTCTATAGAGATGTGCATTGACAGGACCCGCTTCGAAGACGTGCAGTGGTGTACGACTGCCCAACATTATGCCACCCCAGACAAGGATTCCTCTGCCACCAAATCTGCCGATTTCATTTATGTAGGAGGGATAATTGCGAGCTCCTTGCTCTTTCCAGATGAAGATTCAACGAGTGTCACTCTGTATGGTAAATCTCGACTCATCACTGAAAACAACACGTCCCCATTCTTGTTGTGCACAAGACTGATGTGTTTGGCACCACAACAACCTGGCTTTTCTGTTGGATGCTGTCAAAGGGAAGCACTCAACTGGTCACTGAGCATAAAGAGCCCTCTCTGCTAGACGTCTGTATACTGTTTGTCTGGAAATTCTTATTTCAGACGCAGCAACAAGGTCACGAGCAAGTTGAGGAGCCGTTGTCAGCCTATGCTGTCGTGCGCTTAATGCCAAATACCGATCCTGTGCAGGCGTCGTTGCTCTGTGACAGCCTTGGCCGGCCTTCCTGGTTACAGTACCACTTGTTTGGAATTGATTCCACAATATGAATACCACTTTCGGTGCCACTTGTAACCCTCGTGCCACCTCCGCCTGAGACTGCCCTGCTTCAAGCCTGCCACATGCTCTCCATCTCAAGGAATCGTCTAAACGATTATGAGAACTCATTCTCAATGGAAACAGGTTAAATTTTTTGTTTTAATGCAATATTCACAAAATTGCAATCAAAAATTCCAGATGCCTAAACGGTCTAATTTCAGTAGTTCCTCAAAAACTAATGCTAAGCAACATTTTTTCCCACAACAAAGGTTAATATTGTGTTACCGGTCCTTCACAATTTACAAAATATTATTTGTTTAAAATTAACTGGTAGCTATTTAGAATTACTTTGAAAAACATTTTTGTGACATTAATTTTGGACATGAGTGTAGTTCACCGTCTACTGGCCTGTGCATTCGCATGCATGTAAACGTGATGGGTCTAAAACGGAATGCCATATTTAAATAAAGTTTGATATGTGATATGAGTGCTAAAATCATAATTCGATGTCAAATTTTCTTTTCGATTGATTGAAATAAAGATGCATGCAAAACATGTTGCAGAGGGATCCATCTCACTAGATTTTTTTTTCCTATTGATTTTGTAACCTTTTGGATTTTATTTTAAATTTCAAAAGATTAGATTCCAACGTAATATATACAGCAGTAAATCATTAAAAAAACATACACAATTTATATTCTTATATGTTACGGTGGGACCAATCTCACAGTTTTTTTTCCCAACTGATTTCCAATCTTTTGAAATTTAATTTGGATTTTAGACAAGAAAATGTATACAGAAGTAAATCATTTAAAAAAAGCATACAAAATTTATATTATTATGTGTTACGGAGGGACCAGTCTCACTGGATTTTTTTTCTCCATTCTAATGATTTGAGATTTATTTTGAATTTTTGGAAACATTGATTGAAAAACATTTAGCACTTCTGTCACGTGTCAATTGGAAAGTCTTGAGAGACAATGCAAGTTTCCTACGCGTCCGTGACAATGATGCCACTCATTCCGTCTGCGAAGAGGAGAGCTAGCATTTTCAGTCAGCAGTTCTTTGATTGTTGATGTGCGCTTATCAGGCATCCCAGATTATCTGATCGTGACCTGCTCATAAAGCTTTATAATAGAAAGCACAATGCTGCAGAGACTTTTCTTTTATTTAGAAGAAATTTAGAAGCCTCTTAATATACACAATGGTCCAATGTCTGCTATAGTATTTAGAGTAAGATAAATAATTCGATGAAAATGAATCACGAAGAATGACAGCCAATAGAAAACGAAAAATACAGACGATGCATACAACAGCAGAAGTTGTTATCTATGTATCGGCAGTTTAAGAGCAGCAATAGAGGACATCATACATCGAATGCAATACCTTGTACACAGGGTAACGTCAGCACTTTGAAAATAGTGCACGTTGTACGGGGATATTGAAAAGTTTCAGTCCCTTTGATCAGTTCCTAATGCCCAATAATAAGAGATGCTTTGATGAATAGGCAAAACTGCATGTCATAATTTTGTAAATATATTCCTTTTTATTGCTTTTATCAATATTCAATATTAAGAAGTCAATCGCAAAATAGCTCTAGTGTTACTTTGAAACGAAAATCACAAATTATAGATCTTATCAAAAGTATTTAATGTGGGTTTTTTTTGTCGAGTTTATTTTGCCACGTGTTATATAGCCTGTTCACAAAATTTAGATTCATTCTGTAAATTAATTTTAGCTTCAGCGGTGGCTCCAAACAAGGAATTATTTTATATGTGTATAAAAATTTCCTTGAGTTAAATGTAATCGCTTAGACAAATAAATGCAATGATTCATCAGCGAAATGAGTCTTCTGTTCTTCATAAAATAATCCAATACATTTCCCTTAAAATTACAATTATATATTTTCATTTCCTAAATGCGGGTAATAATCATAGCAAATCAAGTTAATTTCAAAATTTGTAAATTTGCGTTCAAACAATGCGTTTGCGTTTGACAATCAAACATGTGAGAATTATTTGAATCAAGAAATAGAATCACTTTTATGTGCATAAATTCTGTGTCTTGTTTGATGAAAAAATCTCAAAATGTGTAATGAGATAAAAAAACATAAGATTTATATTAAGATATAAAAATATATACAGTCATAATTTCGTGATTTTTAAAAATAATTCAAATATACTATATCTAAAGAATGCAACAAAAACTAACTTTGATACATTATGAATCAGATTATTATATTAACACATTTTTACATAATTTATAAGATGTGTATAATGTTTTTAATTATTAACTATTAAACTAACTAGCCCGCATTTTGGAGCTTTACAAAATTTATACAAACGTAACTTGGAAATCGTGAAAATGTGTCAAAACTACTCATAATGACACATTTTTAACTAAGTACGAAACAGCGTCAAAGTAGCATCCATTTCTGGATGAAACCCCTTCAGATTGCAACTACTGGCGTGTAAATATTAAACTGATAAAACATGCATCAGGGAACTCCGGTGCAACAGATGGTTTATCACTTACCGGAGACTTCCACTTCTGTCAGAAACGTTTCGAGGTTTAAGCTAGTTTTGTTTCTTTTTTTAGTTTGAGCTTCAAGCAAAGCTTTCTAAACTTTCGAAAGTAGCTGGAAAATATCAATTTTAATTAAAGAAAATTTATTATTTGGCTTACCGTTCTTCGTATTTTAAAGCTGTTTCTCGAATTCCGACCAGTTTGTTATTTTGTCTGTATTCGTCTACATCATTTGAATGATTGAGAATCATGAGTGCTCCAGTTTTAAAAATTCATATAGAATTTTTGAAACTATGACAACTTTGGACCGTATGGAAAATATTTCGTCCAAATTGTTAGAAGAAAAGTGGTAGATTCACAATAAATTCATTCAAAAAGTGTTAGTTTATTCGTCCTGCCGTTCTGAGCTCCAAGAAAATATATGTTCATATCTTTAATGAGTTTCTATTAGAAAACTGGTCAAGTACATGAACTCAATGTATACATCTCAAAATATGAACCCAATGTAGGAATATTAGTATATTTATAAGTCTTATTTTTATTATTTTTATGTATTTATTTCCCTTTTTCAAACCTTTTACTAGAAGAATCATTGAAATTATTAAATCAAACGAATCTTATTATGTTACTGATCGATTTAATAAACTTTCAATTATTAACGAGTAAAAAAATGGAACATGACTGCTGGGAACAAATTACTAATCAAAATCTAACATTATTTATTATACTATTTCGTGATGAGTTACTGTGAAAAATATTACTTATTAACACTTTATTTCTGTTTGTCAAACATCTTAGATATAGAGATATCCTTTCTGTAATTTAATTCCCTTTTTTTATGTCAGCTATTTTTAGGATTTGTTCAAAATTTCTATTAAATATTTATTAATTCGACGAATTAATATAGATAGATAATTAATATAGAATTAATATAGATTTAATTCGACGAAATTACTACAATTAAAAAAAAGAGATGAAAAATTTATTTTAGTTACAAATTAAAGTGATTAGTGTTTGCCTCACCGAGCAAAGTTATTGAATAATATTAGATACCTGACGATAACAACGAGTTTTGGAGTGTAATTTGACAATTAATTAACTACATGGCGGGTTGCCAGACAACTGAAATAAAGAGATAAAGAGGAAGTGTGAAAATTCATTTTACAGATTCAATTACCAAATAAATTTATTATTATTTGTATCACCATCAATATTCATGTATTTCTGGTTCTGCCATAAATACTGCCTGGTCATTCCGCCATATCCTTTCTAATCAGCTCTTATATAATAGTTTTAAAATTAATTTTTCCACGATTCTTTAAAGAAAGGCGAAACCGAAATTTTGATTCGTATCAATTTATTCTTTCTCTAAGACCATGAAGATCCAAAAATTACTTGGAGTGTGGTATGCACTGTATATTTTTGATTGTTTTCTCCTCATATGAATTTTGGATTGAATAATCAAACCTTAACTTTATACCTGTTGAGCTTCAACTTGTATAATCTAAACATCTTTCATTCACAATAAGTACATCTATGTTTCTATATCGCCGCCAGTTCACTTATTGACGATATCCGAAAACAAATGCGCAGAATAAATATTTTTTTATATACAAATTGCTTAGTAGGAAATTTCAAAGAGGTTCTTTTTGTGTCAAAATTATACCATCAAAATATATTGTTATTGACAACTATTGCTATGGAAATCGTACATTGGAAGCAGGGCAAAAGGAGTCCAACACATTGAAAGATAGCAAGTAACATTTAATTCCACTAAAAATACAAAACTCAGAAAAACATAACAAAGGCTTACGGACAGAACGGCGCTTCTACTTTGCTACCACTACTGTACCACACACTGGGATCACACAACGTAAAATAGAAAAGAAAGAAACTTACGATACAGAAAACAGAGGATTCTGCCTGGTGGTGTAGAAATTCATAGCGCAAGCAGAGAGGAAACAGCAATAGCGATTAAACTGCAGCTAGAGAGCTCGCTCCGGGAAGAACACTTCAAAGAGAGAATTTACTTGATTTACTCGTTTTAAACTATCGTGTTTATATAGGGCTTTCCACAGGGTCTAAATAGAAATCTAATAGAAATATCATCTTTATTCCTGTATTTCTCAGAAACTTTTTTTCGATAAAACAGCTAAATTCCTTATCAAATCTCCAGATGGTCGTAATTGTCAAACAATAACTGCTGTCAAGTTAGCGAATATATATCTGGGAATCCATTCAGCATCCATTAAAATATCTGTCACTGCCCTTTCCTTTTTATAAGACTAATGACCCAGAGAAAAAAATTTACAGACTTGTAACGCTATGTTTTGAATTCAATGTTCAATTACTAAAGACTTCGTATTCCTTTAGTTCATTATTATTTTAGATTATCATAAAATTAGAATTAATTAATAAGAATTTGCAATATTTTATCGTTTCATATTCACTTAATTATTTAAAAAAAACCACTTAGTGCATAAAACTGCATATGCATTAAGCTGCAAGAATATTGGATAGAGTCATATACTACATTCCTCGTTCAAATTTTTTCTATTAAACGTATATTCCTTTTGAAGCTGCAATCAAACGGAGAAATCGGAAGTTTCCTTGAGTGCTTCTTCCCATACTGCCATGCAAATTTTTAATTTTATTTAATAAAAGCTAAGTGATGTAAAAATGATCTTGCCATATCAAAAGGGGAAATTAATTCATTTCTCTTACGATATATAGGTTTCGTTAGAGATCTTCTACTAAATTAAAACTTTAAATTAAAAGTAGATTTCAAAGTGTTCTAATGGAGCATATGCCGGTGATTCAAGAACTTATCATATTAATATGATTATAGTTCAGCTAATGCGACTTTATTTTCAAATTGTGATACATGATTATTTTTAATTCACCCAAATTAAATAAAATGGCATATTCTCCTGAAGAAAGATATATTGACTGTAGAACATTGGTTTTTATCACGTTTTTTGTTTCCTTTTTTATAGATTAATAAATTCGTTATATTTTGTAACATTATCCTTCCATATTACATATGGTTTTACATGTTTCATTTTTGTAAAGAAGAAATTTGTAATAGAATTTCCATTTTCCTCTTAATGAACTTGAAATCTGAAATTTATGTATTTGTATGTTTTCGATGACAGTAAGCTATTTTAATATTTACTGAACTTAATTATCAGTTAATTGAATTATTTTCACATTTGCAATATCAACTAGTAATGAATTAAAAAAAATTCATAGCAACATCTCTTAGTATTTATAATGTTGAATTATAAATGAAAGATGAGAGATTGAAAATTATTTTCTTAACGAAAATAAAGAATCCCTATAAATATACTTTCTAGTCATAAGTGGTATTATACTTTCGGAAATTGATTTTATGAAATTGCGGTAAAAAGATCGCTCATGGTATCAAATTTTATCGCTTTTAGTATCAAATTTTAGAAATATTCGTCAATTTTAATTCAGAGAATGTTAATTAATTATAACTTGAACCATCATATTCCTGCTACTGTCTTACCAGTACTCTCTTCGTATGCAGAGAAGATCGGTTCTTGTATATCTCCTATGATAGGCGGGAAACTTCAAAATATCATCAAGATGGTAGAACTTTGAAATTATTATTTCTTTTATTGTATTTGAAATTCTTTTATTATATTTTTAAAAAAGCAACTTTCATTATATGGTTTGTGAGTATATCAGTTAAATTTATCGTGATTAGCTGTGTATTTAATTTATCTCACTTTCATACCACGTTCATAAACCAAATAAGAACGTCATATAATATTTAATTACACGACAGTTTATTCTGTGATGTGACTGAAGTCAAATCTCCTCTTCAAGATTGCGATAGATTCAAAAGTAAAAATTCCAGGAGCATTTGGTGAGTATCACGAGTTATGCGTTCAAGAAATGAAAAATAAAATTGTGATTGATGTGAAAGAAGCAATTATTAGAATCATATACATAATAGTACAGTATGTTATCTTCTATCAATATTATGCTAATATCATGAAGATACGATATCTTGACTCTATTATCTGCTATTTAGAATACAGAATGATTTCATGCAAATGGGACAGTTAATAATTGCAAAAAAAAGTTTAAGAACTTACTGAAATACTGCAAAAAAAGGGTTTAAAATATAAGGATTGCGAATTTAATATTTCTAAACCTTTGGCAATAGTATTTGCTTGAACCATTTGCTTTCCTTTAAAGTCATTCATTAGCGCTGTGTACACTTATTTCCAATAAAGCAGAAACGGTAGAACATCTGAAGCTGTATCAGTTCTATTAATGGAGTGGTCTGCTTCATTAAAAGTCTCTTTAACTGTATTTGGTGCATCCGAACAGAGCAATTTCTAGTAAATAAATCTACCAATTATTGCCACCGATGTGTTTCATGGATTCCGAAAGCTGCAGACCACTCCATCCAAACCATCAATAGGATTGATACGACTTCGAATATTTAATGAATTTCCGTATTGCTGAAAACACATTCTACACACCTGCATAAATACCTGCATCCAAGGAAAATGAACATTTGAAGCCAGTATCGGTTGTAATATATACAATTAAATATTTACATCTATAAAAATTTTCAATCTTCATATTTGATAGTATTTTCAATAAAAAGATAATATCAGTAAGAGAGACTTATATCCAAACTATCTACAAGCTAAAAAATTGTGCATAATGAAAAATCAAGTTGAGTTTATACTAAAGAAACTTATAAGCTTTATAACGCTTGCTACTTCTATGATTATGAAGCCACACGGATTTCATTTTTTTTTTCTTTTCAACTAAGTTTGAACTCCGGAGTTGCAAAACATTTCGATACATTATTCATCCTCATTTAACCCCCTCCCCTTTCTGCTTTAAGTAAAAGTTCAGCTTTTCCTTAATAAGGATTCTTACACCCGCGTTCCTCGCCGCGCTCCTAATTAAATCATTTGCTGTGGAAACGGCGTTATAAATTCAATTAATCTGATGCATCTTGTTTTATGCTCAAGCACTTGTCGAATTAAAGTCGCATGCTATTAATATTGATCTGCATTAGACCGCCGAGCTGAACTCGTGTTATCGGAAAACCGGCTGTAAATGTTTCCGGTAAAGAAAAGAAGAATTTTTTTATTGGAAAACGTTTTGATATGATCGTGTTTTAAGTTTGGCATAAGCGCTAGATTGCGATTTTGTTCAAAATTCTCTACCAACCTCATCTTTGTACGTAGCGCTGCCAAATTTGGCAGTCTTGTAGGTTTACTACCTACACAATAGACGCTTATTGAAAAAGACCTATTTGAAATTTTAATTAGTTTTTAATTCATTAGAATTTTCCGTTATCTTCAATAAATAACTTCGAAGCTTATTATCGCATAAACATCATTTTTGAGTAAGTTTAAAATTAGAAAGAAAGAATCTTTCAGTGAGACTCATTTTATGACAGTGCCATTTTTGTTAATCTTACAAAAGTAATTTCCAAAATTAGCCATGTTTTTTAGCTTTCTTGTATGCGAAATATGGACAAAGTAATGTAAGTCGTTCAAAAACTCGAGTTAGAGACTTTGAGGTTTTCATCGTTACTAAGACGCCCCTGAGTTCGAAATATATATATTTTTAAATATCTGTCTGATAAAGTTATATCGCTGACTCTCCGACCCGCCCGAAACCACACGGATAAAGAAAACTGAATGACCGGACCGCCGCAACAGCAACACTGACGGGAACTGTAGTTGAGTTCTAAGGGTCATCATCGGCCACGATATAACCCTTCCCGAAGGAAGTAAGTCTTATCATCGATGGAAGGAGCCAGATTCCCCATCTTTTTGTTTACCCTCCAGGCTGGCAAGATCCAACCTCCATACCGGAAGCATCTCATCCTCTTTTCGATGTGCCTCCCCGGGGGTTTATCTGCCTGATAAAGATAATTCTGAAACGTTTTAAGATAGATGGATGAATTTTCGCATATGGTTTTTGCACTAAATTTGTAAATATCTGTCACATTTTGAGCAAATTATTCTATGAGGAAGTCTGTTTTTCCGGCTGTTCAATCACAAGCTAACATGATAATTACAGTTTGTAGTTATCATGTTGTAGTGTAGACACCTATCGAATTTTGAACCAAATTTGACTAAGAGTTCATCTTCTGCCGTTCTGTCCTTTTAGGATCCTATTAGCGTGATAACTACAAAACGCAATGACTTAAAATGTATCCATTTTGGCATTTGATTTTGTGACTTCGATTCTATGACGCATTTTGATTTCAGTCGATGGCGTCAAAGCGCCTAAAACTCAAATTCAAATTTCGGAAATTATGAACCGCATGCCAGGGATTCATAGCCAGAAAACTAGCCAAGGATCATACGATAGATTAAAAATGTTAAATTCATTCCAAAGGTTAACATTTAGTAGCTATTGTATGCCAACGTCATCCAAGGCGTTCCAATTCTCTGTCTTACCCAAAGTCCACAATATTTATCTGGGTGATAATAAGGAATACATAAGAAAATTTTGGAAAGATCACTCTTTCTGGTTTCTTTTATATAATGGAGTATAACAAAATAGCAAGACCGTATATAAACCAATATGAATGTTTTTCATAGCTTTCTAATGATCAAGCAAAAATGAATCTTTGATTTTAGTAACGTTTCCTAATTTTTTAACGTTTTCCTAATTTTATTTCTAATTCTTTAACATGCTTCTAAATATTGAACATTTTTATCTTGATTTATTTTGTCTAGCATTTTTTTGCCAATTACGTAAGGTCATAATCGCTACAATGTCGGTATAATCAGCCAATATATATATATATATATATATATATATATATATATATATATATATATATATATATATATATATATATATATATATATAGTCGTACTCTTCTCTTCATTACCACTAAGTAAATCTGAAAGTGCCTATCACCTGAAGTATGTTCTCTATAAATGGTGAAATATCTCTTCATATGAGGGGCTGTCACCATATTTAGATTTACTCAAACTTTTTTTTCAGATAGCAACTCCCAATTTTGAATTCATGTCGGCAGTATTTTGTAATTTTGAATAAACGATTGATAAATTATCAGCAAATTGAAAATTTGAACTCCTAATGTTAAATGAGAATTTCTGTTTTCTCAATGTATTTCAAGGTATAATAAATCTTTAAAAATAATTGCTACTATTCATTAAAAAACTCACTAAGCAAGACAAATTTTAAGCCTTTTTAAAAATAATAGGTTTATTTTATATTTCGAAGTAACTTTTAAATTCTCAGTTAAAAATTTTTGAATAGACAGCTCAATTTCTCTCAATAGCTCTTGAGCTCAAATTTTTATTGGATGATTACAAGATTTAGTATACTTCGTATAATAAAAAAAAGAGTAGCCAGTTTCCAAGGCATTATTAGGAAAACCTAATTCAGTATAATTAACATCTAATTAAATGTTGCCGTTTACTGTTTTCTAACACGAAAATTCAAAAGCTAAACAAACAGAGCAAGTGAAATTTGGTATGTAATCTTAGAATCATTATTATACTCTCGGATGCAATTTTGAACAAATTTGTTCGTGGAAAATCAAAACATCTCGAAGCATACTCGATTTGTTTACCCTAAAATTCTTGCGATACAACTCTAAAATTCTTGCGATTGTGGATTCACTAACAGGATGTGGTAATTTTTAAATAGTAATTTGCCATGAAAGTGAATACAGCAGTTTGTTACTTTTTGAATTCGGTATTCTTGAATATAATCTTTTCCACATGATTTCTGTCTTCATTACTTATATATGAATAAATTCTGTTCAGTTTCTTACATTTTAAATTCCAGCATCGAGAGGAAGCATTCCATTTATTCAAAGTCAAAATAAATATCATTCAAGATTCGAAAATCGGTGCTTTTTCTGCTTTGACATTTTTCGCTTTCAAAATGGCCGAAGTTTTGAAATAAAACTAAAAGCTTTTAAACTCGATTTTTCCACCACCACCCCTCTCCCTCTCCTTTTGCCCTTGAAAAAACATTAAAAGCTTTTAGCGGGTCTTCACGGTGGCTCACTAACAGGATGAAATTCGAAATTCGCCACCCCTGCTCGTTTTATTATGAATCTATAATTTTATTTGACAGCGCTCTTCAAATATTTTTTAATTCAGTTAAAATTCATTTAAGACTGGCGATAATTCAATAATAAAGTAAATTATCAGCCCTTCGGCTGATTAAAAAAGATAATGGCGCATTTTAAGCGTCTTCGATTAAAGTATAGAAAGGGATAAATATAAATTGATGATTAAAATTTTTCTCAAAGACAGATCTTTTCTTTTCTTTCAAAAGCGCTGGTGTAGATTTTTAGATCAATATTGTCAGATTGAGATATTTTAGTTATTGATTATGTACATATTGCCGAATGTATCGAGTAACTTTTGAATTTAATAATGTTCTTTATAATCTGTCTGCATATTTAATATCAAAGTATCCTATACGTATATACATATAAAAATAAAAAAACATAGCCCTCCAGTTAGATTTTTAAATGATAATAATAATAATAAGCGATATTTCGTCAGTGTCTCCCAAAGAATGCTTTGCTTTAGTTATTTTAATGTCCCGTTTTAAAGCAACACTGGGGCTATTTTGGGACGTATCTCAAAATTTTGAACAGTGGTTAGAGAACGAGGATGATACCTGAGTTGGAACCAATGATGAGTACACCATCTGTACTTTTAGAAATAAATTTTAACTCAAAAATGTAATGATTTAAATATCTCAAATTTGGTAAGTAATTTTGTGATTACGTGTGTGGTTCTATGTGAAATTTTGTTTTCTATCAGTTTTAATAAACGCATCTAAAACACAAATTCGATTTACAGAAAATTCGAACTGCATGCCAGGGATTAATCACCAAAAAATTCATCTTCGATCTATCATACGATAGATACAGTAACATTGTTAAATTCACATCAAAAGTTAACCCTTTCACTCGGAAAAGTATTTCGATGCATAATTATTCACCTAATACAAAGACATGTTTATTACTTAGAAAAATAAATATATATGTACTTGTTTCAGGTTGAATCTCCCTAAAAATTAATTTACATTTTCTTACCCCTCTATAAATATTTTTAATAATCAAAAATAAGTAAATAAAACGTCAAAATGATGCACCGTCTTCAATGGTGAGAGGCACCATCTGAGTGCAAAGGGTTAATAATTCGTAAAGTCTCACTACTCAAGGAGTTCTCTAGGAGAGAGTATGCGAAAATGTTTTTGAAAGGATCGTTCCAGCTGGTTTGTCTATGTGTCTAATTCATCCTTTTTTGTATGTTTTGTTACATTCATTGAAAAGAATAGGCTTTGGATCGAGTGTATTAAAAACTATTTCTTGTTTGAATTCCATCTACCTTCATCTCAGGAACATTGAGTGCTATGGGATAACATACGGAGAGTAGCTTAAATTACGAAAAGAGACTCAAACACTGAAAATGAACCATATTGTGAAAAGATTTTGATGACTTTAGTTCAATTTTTATTGTACATCGCAGCGTTTAAGATATTCAAATGATTAAAATATAGGAATAACGCATGATTAAGTTGCAGATCCATTTAGCTTAACTTATCACTTCCCCGAGGTGTGGGGCAGCTCGTCATTGAGGATGAAAAGCTTCTGGCATGGTGGTTGGTTCTCGCCACCCTGGTGAGTACAGAAAAATGTGTCCCATCGATGACGGGACGTACTTCTCAAGGGAAGCGTTATACCGTGGCCTGTGATGGCATTTAGGATTTAACTACAGTTCCCACCAGTGTTGCTTTTGCGGCTGTCCGGTCATTCAGATTTTTCCGTGTGCTTTCCGGTGGACAAAGAGTTGCAGTTTAAGGTTAAGGTTAAGGTTAGCTTATCTTATCCGATATAAAATATCTTTACAAATAAATAAAGCTTTAATTAAAACCGCATTTGTTTGGTTAAATATAGAAATCCAGATATGAGAAGAATACACATGGCGAGAGATTTGATACGCTGTCACAAACGTTTGCATTCTAGTATCCAATAAATCATTATTTTTGCAGAAGATATTTGAAGAAGGGTTGCCAGATGAAGTGCAATTCAACGTCATTTGACCCATTTTCAACACTATTAAATCTCAAAATAGGCAATGCAGTTTTAAAACGGATAAAAAAAGTAAACCCATTTTTAATTTCACAATCCTGGGCTTATCACCTTTGGAAGATTCTCCTCCTCAGAGGGCAATAGATGTGAAGAGTACTTTCCGCCATTCAATGTTCGGCGGGTTTCACTTTTTTGCTATTTTTTTTTTTTTACAATTTTGTGATAAGTGTACCTTTTTATGTTTGAAGCGTACTGTTTTGATTTCTTTTAGGTAGGTGACTACCTTAAAAAGAAGATTTTTTTGCGAAACTACGATTTTTTTAAATTTAATATTCTTCATTTTTGAACAGGTTTCTTCATAAAAAAAAGTTAGAATTTTGTTTCTAAATCTATTTTTTGGAAAGTGACACTGATTTTTATATTTGAATTTACATACATTTTAATAGTGTTTTACATCTTTAGATTCTGCTTTCTCAAATATAGAATATGGAAGAATTTTCTTACGAAAAACATAAATTAAAATCTAACACATATTTTTTGTTAAAATTTGGTATAATAATTTCTCAATATGTTATGCAGTTCCTGAACTGTAGAAATATTATATCGTACATTTCCACATATTTCATAATGCGGAAAAAAAATCGAAAATTTCTTCTTATTCATCAGTCAAATGCCAGTATTTAAGGAATGGAGAGAAAAACAGCTTATTTTTTTAGTCCAGGAACTAGATACCATATACTTTAAGCAATATTTTAAGCAAATTATTTGATAAACCTCTAAATAAGACGATTTTTGCTTTATACCTCATTTTTACTATAAAAAAAGTCCTTTTTTAAATTTTTAAAAAACTTTTGACATTATATTTTTCAGTCTTTTTTAGGCAAATATTTAAAAATCTAACAGTATTTCAAAAAAATTCATACCGAACGTAATCACATACCTTCATTTGAAATTCCGCAATATTTATCTATATTACTGAGTAAAAAGTAAACTTCCTCTTGTATTTGTAGTCTCAACTTATTTCGGAAAAATATGTATTCATTGGCTCAGGGAAGAGTTTCCGTATTTATACACATACTGTAAAATAAACCTTCTTGGATTCTTTAACATAATCAAATTTCAATTTGTGTCAAGCAAAGCAAGTTGCTGCATAATAGCTATAGATTTCGAATCATTCATTTAGTCATGATAAATAATTTTTTCGTGCATATAACCGTCCAATTTTCTTTACGAATAAGGCATATCGTCAGAGCCACTATCCTATCGATTTACATCTGAGTTACTTAAACATTTAAATGGGAAATAAAATACCTACCTCAAAATTTCGATACGAAGAATTATAATTTCTAAAATAGCATGCAGAAAATTAATAATGCACAAATATACCATTGACTATCCTTTAATGATAGTTGGAAAATGCATCTGATTTTCAAAACCAAATTGTCGAATCATCAATTTATTTGTTTATAAAATAAAAGCGACTGATTTTTTGCCACCATAGAAGGGACTTATTTTCCTATGACAGATGTTTAGAACCTTACAATTTTTAAGCTAATGGCTTCATATCTAGACAAAATGCTCAACCAAACACAAGCGTTTGCAACAAACAACTCTCCGAAGTTCAATTCTCATTCAAGAGGAAATGACCCAATAAGGACTTGAACATTTTCAGACCGTGGTGATCTGATGATAAGGTCTCAGGTTCGTGACTCGATTCCACTGTAGAACGATCATGTAAACGGGTATAGTGCACCTTAAATCCGTAGGGGTCAAACGTCCTCCCGCTGGCGTCATACGGAAGCTTGAAAAGCTTTGGTATCATCCTCGTCATCTGACCACAGTTTGAAGTTACGTGATCCTTCACAAATTATCCCTAGTGTTACTTTAAAACGGGCCGTTCATATAACTAAACGAAACTTGAACATTTTTATTCGACAAACGTAATGATAAAATATGCTCGGTGTATTTTTCTATCAAATCATATCGCTGCAGATTCATTTAAATGGTAGAAAGATACAAGTAGCAAGTTGTTAAGAAAAGGTCTGAGTATATATGAATCAAATGTTCAGATATTTATAGAGATACTAGTCGCTGTACCTTAGGCTTCGCTTGGATCTATTTGTTTTTTTTATATATATGTCAGAAGCGCAAAACACATATACTTGTATGTAAGTGATACAGTTGAGCGTAGTACAAAAAAAACCATTGTAATAAAAATTATATTTAAGTAAACTTTAAAAATTGATTAAAATTCGAAGAAAAATTATACGTTAATGAAGTTAATGTAACTATAAAGGTAATATTTTGAATTTTAAGATGGTGTAAAAATATTTCTACGATGTTTTATCCGAAATTATGAGGAAAATAAATAAGATAACTTAAAAAGTAGAGGGACGAGACTCTTTATAATTTCATTACAAGGTAAATGAAAATATAAGACGAGTTTCAGGAGCGGTTATTTAATTATTTTCGAAGTTCAGCATTTTAGAAGACAAAATAAATGCAAACACAAAAATATACAACACTCACTTAGAATACAATCTAATAATGCCTCTCAAGAACAATCATGAAAAATATACTTTGATGTTAATAAAGTAACGCCATCTGTTGTATCAAAAGAGAAAGTAGTAGAGTTATGTAACCGCTACAAAGAATATTTTACTCCTCCATATGAAGGTATAGAAATGTTTTAATAATTCAGTTAATCCTTTAAAGCGATAAGAAAAATGCGTGCTAAATTTCGTTTGAATCCATCTGGAGTGTGATATTGATAAGGTTCAAACAAACAAACCATTGGACATTCATTTATATACATGTGCATACATTGAATATAAGTAATTTTAATATATAATTATAGGAAACATTAATATATAATTTAATAATAAATAATTTATAATTTTAGATAAATTGCTTAATACTGTAAAAACGAGTTAAATATTTTTATAAAAATTGTTTTACTGAAAAATATGTATGATAATGATTAGATTAAAAAATTTAATGCCAACCTATATTTATGTCCTATAAAAAAAATATTTGAAAAATCACGTGTTTCCCTCAACACATCAACAAAATAAACTTCAAAGAGTCACATATTGTCTTACCAAAATAGGATTTTCACAATTAAAATCGACTATAACTTTTTTATTTTTATTCTGTTTCTTTCTGGCTTCTTTTTATTCTGCCTGATATCTTAGCATTGCAAAAACCCGATTACAATATTTGCGAGTATTAAATGAATATTTTTTGAATTCACACAAATAGATATTAAATATTTATTTCCAAAGTAATGAATGAATGAATCAATTAAATTGAAATGAAAGAGTAATGAAGAATGAAATGCAACGAATATTTCGAATAATTTAATTATTCATATTTGCTCTGAATTTTATTCTAATATAAGATTAATTTCAGCTCATTTCAATTTGCACAACCATATTTAATCCTATTAAAAATAACCCATTATAATTACGGATCCAATCTCGTAAATTTATGCATTCAAATGTAAAATTTATATGTATCGTATATATATATATTTGAAATTCATTTTATTTTAATCACTCTTGTAAGAAAATTATTTCATGCCAGACGATATTTTCGTTTCTCGAATTTCTCATAACCATAAAATATTGGTTTTAAATAGAGCTGATTGCAATTAAATTCAATGATAGTAAAAGCAGGTTTAATGTTGTGCGATGTATATTGAGCCTTTTTTCTAAATTGTACTCTTTTGAAAATCGGATCACGCATGAAAGGAATTAAAAATAACTTTTTTCGCTAATAATTGAAGCATAATTTTATTTAAACTTAGGACTTTCAAATCATTTGATGTTAAATTTTTATTTTGGTCATCGCCACAAAAAGAAAAAAAAATGACAATTGATACACACAGTATCTTTTATAAATGCTGATAATAAAGTTATATCACTCTTAAAACTTTTTTACAATATCATAAAAACTACTATTACGTTTTTATGGAACTTTGAGAAACGGATTCGAAGTTTTTCTGTTCTTGTTTGTAAATTTATAGTTTAGAAGAATTTTATAAGTTCGAATTTTTTTTCCTTTAGAAAGTTCTTAAATTCTTATCTCTAAGAGAAATGTTTATCTTCATCTCAAGATAATTTAAGGTTGAATAACAAAATTATGTAGATATATCCAAGATTTATGCAGTTTAAATGTTTCATACTCAACTAAACTGATGTTTAAATTTTAATATTTTGCCTTCTTTTATTTCTTCATAGATTTTATAAAATGCATTTAAATCATGGAGACTGCTAAAAGACACTGTATGACTGAAATTATATGATATGAAATAAATAAAAATATATAAAATAAATTTGCAAAGTCTGAAAGTTGAAGTTTTGATATTATGACTAAATCTATATTAGTTGCAATATCTAAAAAATACGCAAAACAATCCAATAGCATTTTTTTCAAGCAATCATTCATCAAATGAAACACCTTCCCAAAATTTGAATTGCAATTTTGCCAAACGAAAATTAGATGTTTCCCGACCGAAACATCACTTCCTGACGCTATCAAGATATGACGATGTTTGATGAGCCAGTTAGTAAACATTTAGCTAGCTTGACAACGTGAGAAACCGTAGCCTTAAGTCTAACAATGATACAATTTACTCAATCGCAATATCAAGTGATAAACCGTCAGTCTGGTTTAGTTTAAACACAAATGCCTCCATACTATCTCAATTTTTTTCATATAATCGAAGATGAAACTTAGCTATTATTATAATGAAGACAACTGAAATGGACAGTATGTAGAGAGATATGAACGACGACATAATCAATAAGTATCCTAATAGATGCTTCTTTTCAATCTAGAAAATTTTTGATTAAAAAAAAAATAAACACTTTTAACAAAGATTTTTATGAATTAAAAAATTCAACACTTTTAACAAAAAGTTTTATGATTTTAAGAAAATCAACCCTTTAAACAAAAAGTTTCACACCACAGAATAAAAATTAATGGAACTGATTTTCCTGATATTTTATAAAAATTGCGATCGTATTGAATTATGAGATAATGGGTGATTTCAGACCTTTGAAAGTGTTATAAGCATATGGTAAAGCTCAATAAATGAATTTTCGGAATGGAAATATTCAATATCACGTCATGTGTATTATGTGAATCAAAGAGATTAAACGCAACATAGGAACTAAGTTTATTTGTTTAAACTAATTATATATACACACTGACTCGCACATAAGCATATATATATATATATATGTACATGATGTTATAAATACCATCAACAAATTTGATGTCATATTTGAAACTAAAACCAATGTCCGGTTGATTTTTTTGTGTACACGTCAGTAATGTGCACTTTTTTGTGTTTAACTTCGAAATAGAAAGAATCGGACATTCCCGCTTCTTTTTGACCTTCAGTACACTTAGTCCAATTTAGTGTAAAGATCATACAATAATTCACCTCTGCTCTGCATCTTCTTGGTGTTTTTTTGGGTCATCGCGTTAATATGCAAATGACAAATGATAATTTTGACGAAAGATTGGACCCAAGGTATCATACAAATCTGAGATTCTGGAGTTACAAATGTATGCCAGTTTCAGCTACCTGACCGCGATTTTGAGATATGAAAAGATAGAGATAATTTCCAAAATATGAATGTATTTATTATTATATATTTAACTACCTATTAATAATTTTATGTTTTTAAATTGTTTCTTTTGCCAATTAAATTTTTTTTTCTTTTTAAAAATTTTTCTTTCGAAGAAATAAAATTCTCACGAAAGGGGTTCTATTAGTACGCATTTCAAAATATATTTCTAAATCTTAAAAGCTTTTTTTTAATTATTCTGGTGTTTTTCGGCTGTAAACCAATAATGATAAGCAAACATTTACTTAACAAAAATGCTGATAAATTTAGTTTGCGTTTTTAAGGTAAATGTCACAAAACACATTTCTAAAAAAGTTGAAAAGGAAGCTTATTCATATTCTTAAAAATCTAGGTAAGTAATGCATTCATAACATCAAAGATCCCTATTAATAAAAGAACGAAAAAACTCTCTTAAAGAATAATTTCATATCCCTCAAAATTCCTATTGAAATATGAAAAATGCATATTCCTAAAAAATGCCTGTTAAAATAAAAAAAAAAAATCGTATCACTAAAAATTCACGTTTAAAAACTGATCAATATTTTTCGCTGCTTGTAGGAAATTTACCGAGAGAGAAAACTAACACATCAGAATATCTCTCCCTGCTAAAGAGATTATTGTTGCCGAAATGCGATGTCAAACACCTACTTAATTATTGCCATTTAATGGACCCAAATGATCATCTTTAACGCATGACTTAATTCTTACTGTTGTCAATTCCACGAAAAGATTATCACTTAATGCTTTCAAGTATGCCAACCGGCAATGCATCTTCGAATCTTTTAACCTTTCATCCCTGCATTTAAAGGGTTGTTCCAGCCATTACTTAAACTGACATCTGCATAGTTAATCAATTGCATTTCTAGCCAAATAAATCAGTGGAAATTTTTAACAACAATGGAGTGCGCTTTATGAAAGAATATCTGCGCAGAGACTACGCGCATCTCATCGGCGGGTTGCCTAGGTAACCTTTTCTGTCCTACCTGCGTTGGTCCGGGATTTTCACTCGCTCTTAAAGCGCAATTCTTTTCTGTAATGCGATAAAAGGATGCCTTTTATCTTGGGAATCGGCAAAGGCTTTGATTATCTTTATTTAGCCATTTTTTTTATTGTCGTCTGTTTTAGAGCTATGAGTTTTTGAGCGCCATAGAAAGGTTTCTTTCTTTTATTTCTCTATTAGAGCAATTCTTTTTAAAGAAACGAAAGCGATCGTCTCAAAATGCGTAAACATATTAATTTTAGATCGTTTTGTTTGACGCCTGTGATTCGACATTTTTTAACCCTAATCATTTTTCAGTTTCCTCCATTTTTTAAGTTAACTTTTATGAATATAATAATGCAGAGAATATCTGAATATCTGGTACTCATGTTTCCATTTTAATTAACTCTTACCCATCTGTGGCTATCAGCTAGTTCGCCAAGAAAGCCTCATTTCTATTTAATCTCTTATTCCTGATTCGTTTATGGTTATTCAATATTTTTAAGCCTGCAATCCTAATCGAAATAAAAACACACACATAAGCTGTGTGTATTTTTTAAAAATATCCTAACTCTTACTTTGTTTAATGGGCACACGAACTTTTCTAACGGGATCAAGTTCCATGGAATTCTAATGTCATTAAAAACATAACTATGCAGTAATCCATTTTCTAATAACGTATTATTTGTTATGCTATTCTTATTTCTGCTCTAAGATTCCATTTTTTCTTATTTTTCACGCAAACTGCATTGATAATAAACAGGATATTCTTTAATTTCCATTTAAGTGGCAAATATGCACAATTAAATAGTTGATGAAATAATGGAAATGGTTTGAATTTCATAGAAACAATGAAAATTGTTGATGAAAATCGTTCAAAAAAATTTAAAACCAACAATTGTAGTCTCCCTAAAACTTTCTCATCTAATCGCTAATAAAGATGTATTTGGACTTTAGACGCGTTTTTACAAAAGACCGAAACTAAAAATTGACACAAAATAATTAGAATTAAATTTACAAAATCTCATATCAATTTGATATATTAAGTCATTGCGCTTTTGAGTTATCGTGTTTATATCTTTCCGTAAATACAGACCGACAGATGGTCAACCGCTTATTGAATGTGGTTCAAAATTTGATAGGCGTCTGCACTATATAGTCTAATATGTGTACCGAATTTTATCCATCTAGCTCTCTTTGTTTGATAGTTGTCGTGTTAACTTATATTCGAACAACCAGACTGACAGACTTCCTCTGAATGCAGTTCTCTGAAAATTCGATTTTAAAAAAATCTAAAAACATAGTGAAAAGAGCATATACCAAATTTCATTTGTCTAACTGAAAGTGTTTTGAAGTTAGTTATCTTTTTCACAGAGAGACATATAGACATAATGCCAAAAATGTGTTTTTCGACCACTAAGAGATTTAAAGCACGGAGATTCAAGCAAATTTTTAACGAATACAATACGTTCTAAATATTTCTAAAAAGTAAAAATGGCTAAAAATGTAAGAAAAATTTCTTGGCTATTAAATCGGTATCAATAAAAAAATAATTTTTTGAATTTTAAAATGATATCAAAATTATATTTGTACAAAAACATTACCGGTCTTTATTGGTTAAAAACGTGAACATTTATATTAATTTTTAATTTATTAATATTTTTAAAAAACTCCCCGAAGTTATCTTTTATATCCTTCAATATATATATATATGTGTGTGTGTGTGTGTGTGTGTGTGTGTGTGTGTGTGTGTGTGTGTGTGTGTGTGTGTGTGTGTGTGTGTGTGTGTGTGTGTGTGTGTGTGTGTGTGTGTGTGTGTGTGTGTTAAATTCTAGGTTAAGCAGTTTGGTAATTCTAAGTCAAATAGTCTGGTCTATAAAATACCATAGTACGCATGTGCACACACATATAATTGTCTTCTATTATTATAAAGATGTATTTCATAGGTCTAAAAGTTGGGTATAAATGTTACTCAAGGGAAGAACCGAAGTCAAGACAATTTCTTTCGAGAATTTTAAACAATTACTATTCTTTACTTGATTATAGAATTTCTTTATCGAGAGTACTAATATTTTCATATTTTTTTGTAATCTTGTGAATTATATTTGATTTCCTAGAACTGCAGTATAAAACGAAACAAAATTCACCTACAACGTTTATACAGTCAAATAATTTGAAATTTCTCCAAAAACCACTTTTTCAAAATTATTTAGTGCTGTAATGTATAATGAATGTAGTAAAAATCTTTTGTTAGCGATGAATGTAGGAATGAATTACAAGAAAACAAGCCAACATTTTACTTTAATAATTACATAATTTTCGAATATTTAAGTTCTAAATTAATTTTTTGTAAATGAGTTCATAATTTTTTAAGGGTTATGGTGTAAATCTTTATTAGAATGTCTACGAGAAAGTTTTGAGAAGAAAATTCCTGCTGGCTTTTTTGTTGCATTTAACTGTGCATGTGCTGCTATTAGAGAAATTGTTATAATTTAAGAAACATAAAAATGGAATTTGTTAACTGAAAATTATGCTTTATGCAATAAAAAAAATTAGGGTCATTTTTTTTTCTTTAGTCAGCATTATTTTTTTAATGGGATAATATAACTAGATGCAATTGTTACATGATATGAGTAATAAAATTGGACGCATTGATTGGGTGATCTTTAAGACAAATATTAGATATTTAAAACGGTCATATGAATTATCTATTTGTCTGTGAAAAATAATCTATTTTTGTATTTATGAGTAAAAAGTTAGCTTTTGAGAAGATGAGTACTGCATTCGCACGAAGCCGAATCAGCAGTTTCTCCGAACTTCAAACAGATTTAATGATGGCAAAGAAACAAATGTTTTTTTAACTAACTAAATTATATCAACTCAATGCCTGTGATTATGTGACAAAAATGCTAAAATAAGAAGTGAAATTTCCCTGCCGATTCCTTTTAACATTTCAGTCATAATTATCAATATGCATAATAATGTATTGCTATAGATTATTCTTTCGAATTTCGTCGATTGATGGCAAAAATGATAAATAAAGGGAAAATCTGGGGGAGGGGAGAGGTTTTTCACAGTCCCTCCCCCTTTCACCGTGTCCGTTATTAAAAGTTAAATCTAATCAAATGTTTCATTCGTGTTTATGAAATCGCTTGATAACGTTCCCAATTAGCACAAACTGTACCATTTTCTATCTGAGCTAGTGAAACCCACAATACAGCCACAAACGCAAATCCCATCATTTAAATTCTAGCAACCCGACATCTGATACAATACCTCCTCTGTGTAATGCCAGTGACCATAAGCACCACCCATCACCGATGACCAGCATGACGTCAGCACTTTGGAATATTGTTACCATAGCGATATTGCTTGGTATCAGATGACAATAACAATGAATGTGATACAGCAGGCGAATCTGCAATCTCTTTGAGCGGCTTTGAATCTAAATTAATTTGGATGGGTTGCCCTTGATGAATGATTATTGCAGTCGGAGAAATGCGCCACAAAATATCATAGATTTGGGATATGTGATACTCGGTTTGGACATATTCATTAGCAGATTATGCTAATGAGTTGTATAAGGGGATGCTTGTAGCAGTAATATTTGCGAGGAAATTGAGATGTTTGAAATTAAAGTGCTTAATTTATTCGGTTAGGGTATGTATATTAATCCGTTTGTATTTTAAATATGTCCTAATTCTTATTCATGATGCGTATTTAAGTAAATATATATTTGTGGGGGTAGCTATTAAAAATTTATATTTCGGGATTTCTTTGCAAGTCCGTAACTGCAATATTTATTTTTAACAATAAATTGTTACAAAAATAAATCGATGAAGTGAAGGCTCACTTTTAGATTCAAGGGAAATATATTATACGGATTTTTATATTGTTATTATAAAATTCACACTGATATTGATAGGAAAATATAGAATCGCAGTAAAGATGTAAATTTATTTTCTTATTTCTTTATACGAAGTATACAAAAATCAAGTATTGTCAAAAAAAATCGTGAAATTTTAACGAACCTCTACGTTTTAAACATTTTAGAGACAAAAACTTGCATTTTTGGAATGTCTTTATGTCTATAAATGAGATAACTAAAGACTGTTTTGAAATAGATAGAACAAATTTGATTTCTGACAATGAATTGATACAAAAATGCCAATAAAGTTAAGATTCACTGAAAGGTTTATTCAAAACCTGTTATACAGATATATATATTATTGTATTGTTAAAAAATTCGATTTGAAGATTTTGACAAATCTCTCCATTTCAGACCTACCAAAGACCCCCAAAATACATATTTCGAATTATGTCTATCTGTATATAAACGAAATAACTAAAATCTGCTTTGAGCTAGATATATGAATTTGATTTGAAATCTTAACATTACATTTGTTTCGATCGAATTTCAAAAGAAATCTATTCCCAGGAAATGTGTCTATCTGTCTTCCAGAGTGCAAAACGAACACGATAACCACAAAGCGCTGACAGGTAGTTAAATCAAAGATCTTATCGTACATCAGGGTGCACATTCGCTTGCATGTAAACGTCATAGATCAAAATTTTGTCGTAATTCTTATTATAATGTGATCTTATTAAACAAATAGCAGATCTGTTTCAAATTTTGGTTTAAATCGGAGGAGAAAAAAAGGAAACCAAATTGTATACTATTTTCTTTATTATGCGAAATACAAAATTTTGTTCTATAAAATATTGAAAATAAAAATCTGAGTACTCGAGTCATTCATAACCCTTCCTAAGTGCCTCATTTTTTTATGCAGGAGGGAGGGGGATAACCCTTTTATTGGGGGGGGGCATGTGAGAAGGTTTCGAGGAGTCCACCCCCACAGGTTTGGATTTGCTTGCTTATACTGTTTTTAATAATTTTTTTAAATATTCTACTTTTTTGGTTCCAAAACTAAAATTTATTAGCCGCAACATTTACAATTTAAACTACCAGATGACTCTCTCTATATAAAAAGGACAAAAATTACAATTATGAATTGCAAATGTTCGATTTATTTTTAATTCATGGGGCTATAACTGAATTTACAAAGCAGTAAAAAACATTTCCAACGGAACATTAAATATATGTAAGCTTTTATTCTGACTTGTGTCTTATTCTTTTACAGCACTGCTCTGGCATCTGTAGAGAATCATTCGGTTATTTAAACTACGCTATTGGTTTGGTGACGGAAAAATTTCCGGTTTCATTACCGACTCTTCTAGAAAAATTACATCATTTCTTCTTCATTCGTTTGCGGCTTACAGATGTTTCGAATCTGCACCGGATTTCTAGATCATCTTAAGCATGAAGATCAAAATGTCTTTAAGAGACACGCTTTTTTTTTAAATGCTGTTGGCGATGCAGAATATTTTTAAAAATATGTATTTTGTTCATATTTTTATGTACATTTTGTTTCCAAATATAAGTGATAAGTCATTAATAGCCATTCTTATTATTTGTAAAAACTGAAATGGCGATAGATTGCTTATTTGCGTTCATTAAGCTGATCGTAGCCGACTCTTCCGATCCGTCCAAAAGCACTCTGAATGACTGGGCATCGCGAAAGCATAGGCGGGAACGATGGTCGAGTCCTAATAGCTGCCACTGACCAGGGTACAACCTCACCCATAAGATCCCAATATCGGTAGAGGCAATCAAGCTTTGCCATTTGTGTACCCATTGTGTAGCTAGAACCAACCACCAAGCCAGAAGCTTCTCAATCCCAAATTTAAGAAGACTATCGGGAGGTAGAACGGGGGGGGGGTGATTTTATTGTTTCCAATAAAGTTTGTTTATATATATATATGTGTGTGTGTGTGTGTGTGTGTGTGTGTGTGTGTGTGTGTGTGTGTGTGTGTGTGTGTGTGTGTGTGTGTGTGTGTGTGTGTGTGTGTGTGTGTGTGTGTGTGTGTGTGATGATATTTTAAATTCTAATTTCAATTTAATTAATTTCCAAGGTTTTATCTTAATTTAGCCCATAGTGAATTCATTCTCTTATTTCTTGATCCAATTCCACTTTCTCTACTTAATTAATTCAAGAAAAGCTTTATAAAATTCCTGAATCAGCTAAACGCCGACACATTCTCAGGCTCCTCGTGAAGGGATAGGAAAATGTCCAATAAGCACATTCTTTTTAAAAGATCCCTGTGTTTTCCTTACTTGTGATTGACATGCGGCAGAAATCCCTATCAGAATCTTATTAATGTATTAGCACTATGAAGAAATATTTTTCCTATCAAAATCTCAGGTTATATAAGACGAGGGATAATTTATTTCTCGCTTCTTCCCCACTTCTGCTTTTGTGAATCCGGACGCTTATCCGGACGCTGTGGTGGACGCGTCTTGTCCGCGTCTCTGCTTGTAAATAATTATACTTTCCCTGAATGGATATTAAAATTAATTTAAAAATGTAAAAAGTCTTTTCGCTGCTTATATATATATATATATATATATACTCTTTCCAAATATAATTGATTAGTCACTGATATTCATTCTTTTCATTTCTTGAAAATTCTAACCGCAATAAATTATTTATTTGCGTTAATTAAAATAAACAGAATTATTTAAATTAGTAAAATGCCTTCGAATACGTATGCTGAAAAAAAGAGAGAGAGACTGAAACAAAAGTATTAGTGTTTCTTTCATATGCGGTTATCCTATTCCAATTTTACAATACAATTAAGGCAAAGGCTGAATTGGAAGGATGACTCTTTAAATATTATTTGGATCGTTATTGTGATCTATAAACTTTTAAAGATTCATTGTTTACGATTTATGTGTTATAAGACGAATATATATCAACAAAAATAGTCCTAATCCTTTACGAGACAACATACAGGCGACCAAGGATTCATTTTAGATTGTAGAGTTATAAAAATAATGAAACAATATTCGGCTTAAATAATCATTCAGTGACCCTTTTCTAAAATCGGCTATCTTTATTCCAATGCAGTTCCACAAATACATCGAATTGTTCTGGACAATAAAAAGTTATTCCGAGAAGGGCCGGATGCCATACATTTATGTTTATTATTTTATTACATGATTTGTTTTGTGTTTGTAAAGATGGAACTTCAAAATAGATTTTTCACATTATTGTTGGTGTAATGAGAGATTTGCAGTTTTTGACATCCGTGTGCCTTCGATGGCTATCAGTTAGCTATTAGCTATTATAAAATTTAATTGAATAATTTTTATTTTGTACAACTAAGTCAACTTTATAGCAAATTTTAGAAAACTTGATTTTTATGTTTTATAATCTTTTTAATAGTGGTTTATAAATGAAAGATTAAAGGTAGAAAATAATTAAAATAAATCTATTTTTTGTACTCTCGTAAAATATTTCTTAAAATTTTTTTATTAAACTTATTTAAATTTTAATAAAATTCAATATTTTAAAAAAATTAATTTTGACAACTATTTATTCGCTGCTGTCACTGAATTGAAGTTCAAGTTATGTCCAAATTATAGTCACCATCAACCATTAGAACATTTACTGAATATTTTATTTTTACGGAGTTACCATTTTTTAAAAAAACTTTAAAAGAAGGTGGTGAATTATTATTTCTTCCAAAATTATTCTCTTACTCATTTTATGTATTGAAGTAAAAGGTAATCATCATTTTTTGGAGGCATTTTCATATAAAATGAAAAAAAATAGAATGCAACCAGATTTCCTATTTTGACCATCGAAAGCGTTGGGGAGATATGAATGTCGAAGAAAAAATAAATTTCTAGTACAAACAAAAAACTGCATATATATATATATATATATATATATATATATATATATATATATATATAGGCGGAATTTCGTGGCAGTTTTAATGGAAATACTAAATTTCATAATTACAATGAGCGCTTGAAAGAAGGTTATGCAGAATTTCATTACTGTTCGAGTTATGAAAAATGCACTTGCAAAAATGAAAGATATGTAGTAGTATGGGACTCACAGAAACTTTTATTAATCCACGTTAGAGTTATGAGGAAATTCATCCGCCCCCCCTCATGCATTCCGCAAATCTGGAATCTGGATTATTTTGGTTTCGTTAGTTATGGCGCCAGGTGCTCCAAAATACAGAAAATTAATTTATGACCACTCTTACAAAATTTCTTAACGTATTTCCTACTTTTTTTTTCTTTTTAATTTTAGAAGGATGTCATAATATTAATATTTTCTTATGATATTTAACCAAAGCTTCTGATAATCCTTTACTTGTTAGAGAATTTTTTTCAAAAAATATTATTGCAGATTTAAGTAGTAAGAGACACATATTCCAGATTGAATAATAATTATATTTAAAGTAAATAATTTTGATATTTCTTGTAAGTATTGTATTAGCAAAAAATTATATTATCAGTCTTTAAAGCGTAAAAACGGTTTTGTTGTTTGTAAGTCATTTTACACTTATTGATATAAATTTTATGTCTGTTTTGTACTTATTGTGAAAACAAAATAATAATGGTATAAATGAAAGTATTTTTTTAAATGCTCTGTCCATTATTAAAATGGAGCACTTTAAATATGATTTTGAAGCAATTGTCCCTGATTTTTTTTCTTCGGCCGATAAAATTACTATTATTTTTAAGAAAGGGAAAATAAATTTGCATTAATTTTTAACGAAAGTTTAAAAATTTCTGATATATGGCTTAGTAAACATTTTCTTACAATGTTGAAAATAGGAGAAAGTATTAATAGGGTGATAAATAATCAAAATAGAAAATAATTTTCGAATCATTTTTCAGATATTTAAATGGCAATTTAAGAGTCAACAAATTCATATAATAATCTAACAGCTTAATTTTTATACAATAAATTATATTATTGAATACTTTTAATTTTTCAAAATTTAAAGAAAGTTTTACTTTGTTTCATAAATTTCCTGATATTTGCATTAAAACTCCTTGTATCGAATTCCATTCAGTGTTTTATGATATGCTAAAGTCTCAAAATTGAATTCAATAATGTGCATATGTGTACCAAAATGAAACATTGATTTTATTGATACGTTTATCGATATAATGAAAAGTATTTAATAGTCCATATTTAGAAAGATATCGAATATCTTTTGAAAATTTTCTATCAAAATGTAATATAAAAAATGAAAATTTGGCGCATTTTTTTACATATTAAAATTATATGAATCTTGGGAAATAACATTTTCGGTCCGCTTTGTCCTCCCTATAGAGTCCAAAAAAATAAGATAAAATAATCTTACCTATCGGAGTTTCATGCTGCCATCTATCGACCTAGTTCAACACTTTTGTACGAAATGCATTTAACTATTTGTAAATCCTCCCCTCCCCCAATTAAGTTGCTTCAAATTAAAAACCAGAAATTAGGATGTGGAATTTTACTAGTCATTTTCTAATTAAATGTTCGTCTGTTGTAAATTTCGATATTAAAATAGTATTTTGTTGGAAGTATTGTTTGATTAAATACTAATAGGATTTGAGATGGTATTAAATTTAGAAACAAAATCAATTGATATAAATATAAAAACTAACTTTTGAAATAGCAAAATTGAATTTCAAAAATATATATTATTTGAAGCATATTTTATATAGAGAGATATTTAATTATATATTTATATTATATAATATATAAACTAGCTTTTTTTAATTCAAGGTATTTCTAGGATTTAAAAATCACACCAGTGACTATAAAAATATTTATAAACCAGCTCTTATTCGTAAATTTACAATGCAAATAAGATTTACCGTATTAAAGAGATAAAAATTATTAAATTAATGCTTTTAAACTTAAGCTGGTGTGATGCAAAGTATGATTCAAAGACTAAAGACATTTTTTTTTTTTTTTTCAAATAATAAAAGACAGACAGAGTAAGGTTAAAAATGTTATACCATAACACATTTATGCTGCTTTAATCTACAGTTTTAAAATCAAAAATATATTCCTTTAATAGAAATCAATTATTTTACTTTTAAAGAATAGAAATAGTGACTAGTTAATTATTATTGATTAAATTATCGCCATATTTTTTTCTGACTGGAAATCATTGTTCTTCTCTTATTTTTTCTTGTTTAAATTGATTATCCTTTATAAAAAAATTATCATTGTATTTGTAAAAAAAGTTTCAAGCACGTCTTTATTACAGGACGTAACTCAATATGCCTCATAAAAGTAGTGAAAGAACTAGCACATTAAAGGTGGAAAGAAATGATACGTTTTGTTATATCGACAACGTTAAACATTAGCTAATAGCAAAACTGAAATAGTTAACTTATGTTGAAGAATCCGTTCATTCATACGTTTAATGAAACTTAAAATAAATATGGAATCCAAAATGCTAATGGAAATCGGCAATTTTAAATTTGCTATAATAATTTCAGCAAACATAAGGGAAATTCATATACCAAGAACAAGGTATGCTGAGATTTAAACAATATCTTTTATATTCAGTATGCTTTCATTTAAACGGTAGTATGTATGTATGCTTTTCATGTTCTGAAATTTTTAAGCTTAGCTGTTAGAAATTATCCATATCAACATAAAATAATGTGCGATATTTGCATAAGGTTGCTCGCTGTTTTGAATGCCGAAAAACATCGTAAAAATATCATAACAACGATGATGGGAGTTTTGTGCTAACAATAACATTAATAGCTATTGCTGTATTTGAAAGCTATAAATAGCTGTAACTATAACTATATTAATACTTGACGAATAATTATAAATGTTCATTTAATAACAAAAAAAAAATCTTATTGGATGCTTTTCGATAGTGAAAGAATGTTGATTTTGTAAAGCTAAATTTTTAAAATGAAGCAAATTACAATTTTGATTCGGGGTCACATCAAACGTTTCACTTTCATGTTTTTCAGTTACAATCACTTCACTTTTTTTAGTTATAAATACTTAAAATGCATGCATTTAATGAGCCTGCCATGAGGAATCCTCGCGGTATTCACAGTGTTGAAATACGCAAGCTTCAGAGAAATATGTAGCCTGCAGGATATCCAGTGCTGTGGTTTGAATTGTTGTCATTTTGGAGGTTTTAATTTCATTAGTGGAAGGTGATAATAGTAGAGTGGAGGGAATAAAACATATTATCTTTTAAGGAGCGCCAAAGAAAAAAAAATCGCTGGAAGTATGTGTTAGACTTGTTGGAATCCCGGTATGAAAGTTATTATTTGTTTTATTTGGAGGGAGCTATATGATTTGCACTTCCATATAATAATTTCCTTTAATCCTGGGTCTATAAGGGGGGGGAATAAAAATTGAAGGTCTGAAAAGTTATTTTGGTTCACACTATTTCTTTATTTCATTGCAATGCTTTTAATTATATAAAAACATGCATCTGTCTGAACTAATGCTATATAAAAATGAAATGTTTGTAGACTTCGAAAAATAATACTTATTTCCTATGTATACTGCAATTTAGAATTTTTGCATTCGAATATATAATCCTTTTCGATAATGCACAGTAAAAGAGGAATAAATTCATCTAGTAAAATGAACTTATTCATGGTACATTTACGAAATTATGCATTAAATTGTTGCGCAAATAGGATGTTTCGTTCATAAAGTGGTTTAAATTTTCTGATTTTGTTTCATTAATAAATAAAATTAGAGAAAAAAATTATTTCCATTTTTACCTTTTACTGAAAATGATGAATTATATCTTTCAAAGATATATAAATGTATATATCAGTAGTAACGTAAATCTAAAATCATAAAAGACCTCTCTTTTGAGATTTTAAATCCACAAAATGTTCTTGATCGTGCTGCCATCTAGCGGTGTAAAATATTTAAAGAATAAATGAAACACCTCCTTTGGATTTTCAGTATATACCATCCATTCGTTTACAAAGCAGAGAAATTTGTTATGTTTTAAATATTAATAAATAGAACGTTCTATTGCTTTTGATTTTATTAGTGTTAAAACATCTTTTAAAAGTCTTCCAGAATAACAAAACATTTTCACACATTTTATATGTAAGGTTTATGAAATGATAATTAACTGGAATCGCTGGATTGAAAATAATGTTTCATCGTAGTGCCATTTGACATAAAAAAAATACGTAGAAAATTTCAAACATACAATAAAATCTTAATTTTAATAATTTAAAATAATTTAACTACAAACCTAATACATTCAGGCGAAATTTTCAATAATTCAGTTTTGAAATTAAATTATTAATTCTAGCAACCAAGAAACTATTGAGATTAATACTGCGTCTCAGTTTAAAATTGTTTTTATTAGAATCCCAATCAAAGATAATTCTCTTCGAAAATTAATTTCGTTATTGAATGAAATTTTAGTTTTTATTCACCGCGAGACTTCCAATTTTAAATTATTTAGATTTAAATTTATAAAAAAATGGCGGAAGATTAATAAAACAAAAAAAAATTATAAAGTGCTAATGCAAATGCAAAATCAAAACTCGTGTTAGTGAAAATGATTTTAATTATTCATTTTTATACGTTCTATTCATTTTAAAGATATTTTTATTCAAAAAAATTCTTTATTTTCTTTTCAATGGGGAAAGAGATCAAAATTTAAAATAAAAACAAAAAATAAAAGTAAAAATGACAGAACTCTTTATTGAATTAAGTATAGTATTAAAGATAAGTATTTATTAAATATAGTATGAACAGTATTTAATTCCTGAAAATAAATCTATCTTTCTTAACTCTTATCTTTCTTAACTAATCATTTCATTGCGCACAGCAAGATTTCGTAACTTCTAGATTCTTGTCCATATTCACCTTTCTTACAATAATTTTAAAGTTGCGAAAACTTTAAGAACAGGATATTCTTCTGGATTCCATAATATCAAGAATCAAAATAATTTTTAAACGTTATTCTAATTATTATTTAAATGTAATTGATTATAATAAAACTATTTTAATTTATTCAAATTCGTTTAACTTTATTTTAAATGTGTCTTATTTATTAACTGAAATGTATAAATTTGAGAATGAGAAAACATTTTAAATAAGAGTGGAATAATATAAATTTTTGTTGGATATCCAAAGGGGTCCCTAATGAAAAAATTAAATGGCTCTGAATTATATCGCATCAATATCTTATAAGACTTTAGTGAATGACGTTTCATCGAGATCATAACTAGCTTTTATTTCTCTATGTGTACATATTGCAAAATTTCAATGTGCTCAGTTTCCGCTTTTTCTTTTCTTTATTTAAATCAAAGTAGAAGAATGAAAAGAATTTTTTTAGATTATTTGAGAACTATCTACAGTATTTCCCATCTTATTTGAATAATAACATAAATAATGAATAATATGCATTATAGTTCAACTTAAATGAATGATTAAATACAAAATAATCATTCCGCAATTATAATTTCATGATTCAAACTAAATTATATATTCGTTAACTGCTATTTAACCTTTGACAATGAAATATCAAGTATCAGTTATTAACCATGTACGGTATTTGGTGTCAACATTTCTTGCGTAATTGCGCTTTCTTCTCGGAAAATAGAGTGATTAATGATACTTAGATTGTTTAATAAAGAATGGCCATACATTTATGAAATAAAATTTTAGGGGATTATCCTCCAGATTTTTATGGTATTTCTCAAAATATTCTCCATTACATGCGAAATCTTCATTCCACCTGTTTTTGACTTTCAAATACAATTTTTAACAGACCCTTGAAAGTCGTCTCTGCAGTCAGAACCACCGTTTTTAATGATCAAAAATGCATAAACCGGAGGTATTGTTTTCAAATTTCCTATAATAAAGCTATTACAAAGATGGGGAACATAAGTCTCATTGATTTTTAAAAATTAATGATGAGCACTTTTACAACACACCACGAAAAAGCCTTTACCATGTAAAGTGTTTTTTGTAAGCAATGTGTGAGTGGATTCACTGAGATTACCAAATAGTTTTCTTAATATGATCAGATGTTTTTTCTTCCCTCACTATTCAGTAGCGGTATTGATATATATTTCTATTACAACAGTCACTGGAGCAGTGGGTCCACCTTCCTTTGAAATGCATTGCCTACCCTCTTTAAACATTTTCTAGCTACGCTATAAAGAAGAATAAACTCCCCCTAAGTTTCTTTTAGCATTACGCAGGATTCAACCGATGGCTTTTTAAAACACATACAAAATTTCAATGTTTTATAGCGTGTTAAACCTATTAGGGGGGGGGGCATGGTCGAAAGTGGAACAAGCTATTTGGTTCCTCACAAAGCACAACAGTGACATATAACCGTGTAACATGCGCAACCATTCTTCATTTTTCCCGCAACGCTTGTTTATTTACTTCTGATCCTTCTTCGATTCATGATCAGGAAATTCTGATCATTCTTTATTGAATACCTTCTTACTTATATCGACTCCATACATAGATGTATTACACTATATATATTCAAAGATGAGAAATGAAAGCTCTCTTGCTGAAAAATGTGAAAATCGAAAAAGCACCGTGAAATCTCTCTTTCCTCCTACATATACGTTCATCCAGTCTCAACCAAATGGATTTATTTCTTTAAGAACATCTAGAAGAGAATCAGAGATCATTAACAGTAGAAACTTTATGACGTTAAAAAAAATCTTAATCAAGAGTGAGCTCAAATATTTGCAATTACACATTGACGTTTGCAACCCTTTCTATCAGCATAATCTGCTGTACTTGGACAATTCTTGATTGAGTTCGAACTTTCTCTATATGCAAAAAAGATATTAATTCGATATTCAGTAATTTGCCTTTTAATCTAATCGTTCATGCCACAGTTATTCAAAATCTGAATACATTATTTTTTGAAGAAAAGGTGTCAATCTCACTTGCAGGTTGAAAGATATCGTCTTTTATTAATGTTTATAAAAAAACTTTAATTTCTTGTTATCTCTTCTTAATATAGCCAGTTAAGAGTTTAAATATTACCCAAATACATTAAAATTTGGGATCTAAAAATTGAGATATTTGCATATTAAGTGTCATCATGCGCTCATTTTTAAATTGCCACTTTGAAAAAATAAGGCAAGAGAAATAAAATAAATTTCTATCCAAACATTTTTTATCATTTGTTTTTAATATTATCAAGGAATATGTATTTCTTATTTTTATAAAAATAGTACTTCTGAAATTTCTGGTTATTTAAGGCTTTGTTTAAATTTTTCTTTTAATAATAATTAAGATCTTGCTAATTATTTTCAGTTAGTGCAAAACAGCTCATTTGATGCACGAAATATGAGTTTCGCCAAGTTAATTTTTGATGCATTGTATTTTTTTAAAAGGAAATTGGGCATGATGGTTATTTGATAAATAACATACATAATTATGTTTCCCACGCAGTATTTGGAGAATTTTACATAGTTTCTTCTCTAACTAAATATTAATTCCAAATGGAGTAACCTTTAATCAAAAGATTGCTTAGCTGGAATTTTGTGGCTCAAATCAGTTTTTCGCCATAAAATTCCAACCAATCTATCAATAGGAGTAAATGTTCTGAAAATACTATTGTAAAGTAAATTTATGCTCAAAGTTTTAATATTTTTAAAAATTAAAACTGGAAAAGACATGTTCAGGATGTTACTCCTTATAATTTTGAATATCAGAGATTAACGTTGCTTCAATCGAGAATGCAGAATGAGAAGTATCGATTCTGGTGCGTAATATCACTTAATTGAAGCTTTAATGAGAAACTCGATAGAACGATGGATTTAAGTGGCACCAAAGAAGAGTTTCTGACATTTTAAACTTTGAAAGTCGCCTGCTCGGTAATTATAAACTTTAACAATTTCCTCAGCCTGATTTTTATTCTCATAAGGACTCCTTATCCTTCTGAAAATAAATTTATTCTCTAAAATTAGGCAAAAATTTATCTGAGGCAAATGGTTATCGAATGCAGGCATATATATTTGCTAATATTTATTAGAGATGTAAAATTTACAATTTTCAGAAAGTTATAAAGAAAATTTAATTCAGTGTTTGATTCTAAAATAGTGAAAATGAAGACAAATAAATCAATTTGTGTTATTCAACTTAAAAATGAAAATATGTTATTTGATAATTCACTTTAGGTTTACTGATCAGAACAAATTCTCTGATTTAGAAAATTACTTTAAAACAAAATCTTTTAAAGATTTTATATTTGTGATCCATGTCCGTGGTGAAAAAAAATTACGATTCTAAAATTAGATAGCAACCAGAACCTCGGAAATGTATCTTATGTATATTGCATCAAGCATAAAGTTAATAAAACAAAATGTAAATAAAAATAAAATTGCATAATATTTACTGCTGTAATTCTGTATTGATCTAAAGTACTGTACACAAAATATTACATACTTATAGATAGCAATATTTTAGGGTACTGAAAAAAATTACACTTTACATTATAACATTTCAATATTTGATAACAATATTTACATTTTTTCAATATTAAGAAACAATATTAAATAGTATTATTTTTTAAAATTTAACAATAATCCACTTATTGGGGCTAATTAATAATACACCCACGGGTATTATATGTGGGATAATTAAATACTAACGGATCGCCCACGTCTTGTAACGAAAGGAATTTTTAAACATTGTGCCCTAATTTTCTTATAATTAATGCATCTGATATGAATTCTTTCCATTGGAATTATATTTCCATTATCTCGTTTGACTGCGTTATCTTTCCATAAATTAATTTTTAAAAAAGAAAGAATTTAGAGATTCTTTATAATAGAAATTTTACATTAAGATAAAAATGCCGTAGGAATTAATATTTTTAGGATAGCTTCAAAGTATTGAATATCTTTCAGAATATTGAATGATATCATGCAACATTTTCTGCTAATAGAATTGAATTTTGTTTTTAAGAATAATTTCTATGTTTTATAACTGGTTACGAAATTAAAACAGTACACTAACAGTCAATTCTTTGAATTCAATGCTTAAAGATATGATAAAGTTTTGCAACTGAAATAATATTTTGTCTTTATCTAAATCATATCTTAGTTAACTTTTAAAAAATACATTTTTATATTTTCCACTTCTTATTGTTTCAATTTGCTTTTCAAGTATCTTCAGTTAAAAATAAAACATCCTTAAAAATTCGTGATTTTGAAATATAGGAACACAAAATGCATTTTACAAAGCTAAAATAAATCACAAGTTTGTATACTTTAAAATAATTAACACCAAACCTTTTACATTTATTTCCTGCCTACTTTTAAGCTTTGCTTATTATTAAGTTAAAAATTTCATAATAATCAAAGCTTAGAGGTTAAAATTATTAAGTTAATTTCCTTTTTTATTAATTATGACAGCAAATTTCCAATTCGCTTATTTTTCTTTTATTTTATGATAAATCACGATAAATCAAAACATAAGTTAGATATAAAATTTTCGTCAGCATTTCAAGTGAATATTTTCTTTATTTTCTTGCTATTAAATAAATCTGAATAAGCAAAAGACGGCTTTGTTCCATTAAAGAATTGCAGACAAATAAATGCACAGAAAGCAAAAATGATTGTAAACCGAAAGCGTGCTGCCATCTGTTGTGAAACAAAAACAACAAAAACTACATATTCAATGAATGAACTGGTTAGATCTTTTTTATTATTTCAGTAATTCTTCGAGATGATAAGATAAAAGTATTATCATTACTATCTGCTTTCTTTCCTTTCGAATAACCTTTACATCACTGATTTTAAATTCACGTATTTATTAAAAGCGTAAATTAATTCCTACAAAGAGCGCATCGCTATTGGGGAAAGAGTATTTGCCATTCACAAAACTGTCCAGGAAAGAAAAACAGATATTAAAGAAAGAATTTCTTTCTTACAAAAGTGACTTCTATATATATATCTGATGTTGAGTATTATTTTAATAAAATAGAAATCAAATATTTAAATGTCCTCTTTCCAGAATGTACGTTTTTATGTAGATTTTAACTCACAGAATCTGATTTCTCGAAGCATGAAAATATTTTTTTGAAATTTTTGCATAGATCATACTTCAAATGCAATAGATACAATGAATTAAAAATTTATATATAATAGATTTTTTCAAAATTTTATTGTTTGTAATTGTATTGTATTGTAAAAGTTTATTGTTTTCTATAACTTGGTTTTTCGAAGAATTTTGATTGAAATCATCCGAGTGCTCTCCTCGAAATTTTTTCGCATACTCTGATTTTAAGGTCATATCCCTTTAAAGATAACATGTCCTGCATAACATTAAAGTCCTTGGGTAAGATCGCAAGGGTCTTAATTTTATGTCTTTCTTGTCATTAGCGAACTGTGTCTTTGGTTACGAAATATAGATCTTTGGAGAGAATCTAACATTTTTACTGATTCCACAATGCAAATATGTATTTTGAAACCTTTTGCCAGCCGAACGAGACCAAAATGAGACATAGAAGCACAGATATAAGATAACGTAATGAATTTCATTGGTTTCAGTCATTCCGTTTATGAGTTATTTCTATTACATGCATATGGATGCTCATATCGACAGACGATCAACTTTTTGACAAATTCGGTTGAATTTAGATAAGAATCTACATTAAATAACTTGCCCTTTTTGGTGGCATCTGCAGCTAAAACGAATGAATGAAATAAAACCACATTTCATATACAGACTGTGGAAGGCATGGGAAAATGACTCCCGCAGAAAAAAAAAATCATAACCAAAAGTTGCCGACAGGAGAAATAATGGAGCTGCCATCATGTACGAATGAAGAAATCTGACGGATTATGTAAAATTTCTAGTGCGTGCTTGACAGCAGCGCCATGCATTCCTTGTAAAAAGGTAAGAACAAACGACCTGCTAGCAGTTCGTTCTTGACTATTGATACGTTTTTGACTGTTGTTTGGGATTTACTATTGATGCGTTCTGAATATGGGCCTTACCTTACCTCAGCATGCTGTACTGGAGAAACTTTCTACACTAGACAATATAAGGGTGGTTGCTGCTCTTACTCAAACCTGCATGTCTTGAAACAGAACATAAGAACATCAAATGAACACCGAAACTGATAGTTTACATGTTGCAGTGCAGAACCTCAAGCACCGTATGCAATTTGTGCACAGGGAAGATCAGAATATTGAAAATGTTGCACGGCGTCCAACGACTTCAATATTGTTACGAAATTTCCGGGGTTCGTTTGGATCGTGGAAATTATATGGTGTGGAGAACAGTCAATCAGCAGACGGCAGTAGAAAATAGAACAACTACGTTTATTTACACGAAGACACACAGGACAGCACAAAGACGACAACTATATACAGCACACAATTATCTTCAGCCGAGACGTGCACACAACAGACTCTACTGCAGACAGTAGCGCACAGCTTAATTCAGCACTAACTTGACTCCGTCGCTGCTCCGCTAATCTCTGGAAGGGCAGTTCTTTATCGTCGATTCCGACTACTTTTCACCATCGATCCCGACTACTCTTCTCTGTCGCTTCCAACTACGACTACTCCGGCAGCTCAGGCTGCCTCCTTTTATAGGTCTCAGGAGGCGGGGCTAGAAGCCTCTCAACCAATCAGGAATGTTCGAGGCGTATCTCGGTTCCTACTGGACGGATCGGGAAATTTCTCGATGTTTCGGGTATAATCTGTTTTGGCTCCAAAGTCGCCAAATTCGTCGCCAAGTCTCCAAATGGTCGCCAAGCTCCGGGACCTCCAACGCGACACCCAGACTCCGTCCAATGCAGATGACGGTAAAACATTCTTTCTTATGTTGGAACCAACTATGCTGGGAAGCCGCATCACAGACGCGTAACAATATTAATGAATAAAAGATTATTTTCTTTCGGTTTCAAGAATTCATTCCTAACTGTATACTCCCACATTGCCATTATTTCCCCTATCGACAACTTCTGGAACTCTTTTTTTTTTGCCTTCCAAGGTCTGTATATGAAATGTGATTTCGTTTTAGCTGCAGATGCCGCCAAACAGGAAAAGTTATTTTGTCGCTACCCTGTATTTTTCGAGATCTCAGAGAAGTTTAAAACATGAGATTCGTCAAAATCTCGTGTTCGAATGCTTTTTTCTATGCTTCATATACGAGAAAGTAAAAAGACTTTTTGAAAAGAAAAACAAAGTTTCTCCGCACTCTGAATAATGCTTAAGATCCATAATGGATTGAAATGACTGAAATTCCAAAAAGTTAAAAATCGACGGTTGTTTTCAGTGAGGCACGTGCTTGGAGGGCGAGTGCCTCGAAGAAACCATCCATCATTCCCGGTCAGTTGTGGCCTCCGCCTCGGGCGAGATGAGTGATCGATGGAGGCTTGGCCGAAAATGATGGATCTGCCAATATCTCTTACGAAACGTCGCTGTCCGAGGTGCGATTTAAATTATTTATGACACGATAACATCGCTCGATGGGTAGAAGCTTGTAAAAGCTCTCTTTAAGGAGACGCTGCGATGCAAATAGGGGTCTTTTTGAGTAAACAGAAGGTAATTGTGTTGATCGAAGCTTGTTGGGAGGCTTTTGCAGTATTATCTTGAAAATTGTTTGCAGACGACAAGAAAAGATAACTAATACTTCGAAATTGTTTAGCAAACAAATACAATATTTATAATTTTTTTTAATATAATTAATCGTTTCAGAGTTATTTGAAGTAAGTTGAATTCTTAGTTATAATCTTTCAAAAGTATTTAATTGTACTTGTATTCATAAAAGCAAAAAGTTTATTAAGAAAGGAAGCATATATATATATATATATATATATATATATATATATATATATATATATATATATATATATATATATATATATATATATATATATATATATATATATATATTTCTAAATCTAAATTAAATCCTAATTAGCTTCCAAATTTTTATCTTAATTTAACCTACATTAATTTTATTCTAAAATGTTCTATTCTAAAATTTCCTGATCCAATTTCACCCATTTTTTTAATTTAATTAACGCTACAGAAAATCTGTAAAAATGCTTAAATCAGCGGTTCTGACGCTCCGAGTGAAGGGATAAAAATCTGTCAAGCTAAACGAATTCTTTTAAAATATACTTATAATTCTCTTACCTAAATCGACAGTGGGAAAGAAATCACTGTCAGAATTTTATAATATGTAATCAATGGAGATAAATATTTCTGGTTCTTGTCGCTCTTTTCGCTCTTGTGTTGTAATGCCTCGTCGCTTTTGGATTTTCTTTTTTTCGAATCTTACACGATATTTCATATTTGCATTTATAAATAAAACCAGAACGTTAACAAAATGAGAAAAAGAACAGTTGAATTCATTTTATTTATTTGCGGTGTAAAAGAATATATTTAAAATTATTCGAAAGAATCAAATAATGAAAACTTTTAACTGTATTGCATAGAAACGCTTCTAGAACTGGTAATTTTTTTAAAAAAATGTTTGATAAATTTAAACTTGGAATTGCCAAATAATGTATCAGAATCGTAATATAAACCTGAAATCATATATGTCTACTTGTCTGTCACAAGAACAGCTCCTCAACAGAGAAAGGTAAAGATACGAAATTTGATCACGACATTCTAAGATACATTTCAAGATCAAGGAGGCTGCTTTCAGCCTTCAAAGTTCATTTATAAATATTAAGAAGTGAAGTAAAATTTGATGAAACAATAAAAATTCATCCAAGGTTTAGCGTTTTTAATGAGTTTTTCATCATTAACTAATAAAATAATTATCGTACGAAAATGGTGTTTATACTATCTTAAATAGCAAGCAATATATTTTCAATATATTTCCACACTCTCTATTCATAATTAAAAAATGTCTTACTATTAATTTTTTAGCACTATTTGTCATAAATAATTTTATACCAGTTAATTTCAAAATTTATTCTTTCTTCAAATCCTTCACGCACGTGTGTTTTGCTAATTAAAGTTATGATAAAATATTGCTTTATTCGAACATTTATAATATAGCAGGATTTTTTTATTATTTTTTCTATGCGGTATTTAGTTTTATCTTCATTAAATTTTAAATGCCCCTAGTTAGTGTATAAGGTTTTTCCAGGTTACTGAAATCCACTCTTTCCTAAGAAAGAAGATTAGAGAGAAAGAGAGGGAATGCGTTTTTTCGGATCAAGCACAGAAACATCAGAATGGTACTTCGAGCTATGGTAATAAAAACCATAATATGAAAGAATTTCTGAAAGGAATCTCCAGCTTTGTTAGACTAGTGCCAATATTTTCATAGCAGGCTGAGAAAAGGGAATGAGAAGCTTAACTGCAAAGCGGGAAATCAGACAATACAGCAGAGGTTGTACGAAAAAAAAAATGACGAAATTTAGTTTTTAAAGCTTATAGAGTCATAAGTGATTAATATTTTTATTCGAGTCACTTCGGGTAAATCAACTATTATTATCATAAATATGAAATACTTGCACTGCTATGAGTATTTTATTATAAAAACTAAAAGATGTGCCTATTTAGATGGACAGCTATACTGCTAACAATATCTTAGATATGATTTTAGCAGATTCGTTAACGAAAGTTGCAACAGAAAATTTCATGCAAGTTAGAAAAGAATTTAAGATATAAAATATTATGATTTGTATTGCACTTTGCATATAAATGTATAATAGTTTTAACAGTAAACACTAAAAAGATCGAAATTATATGAACTAATACTTTATGAACCCTCACCTAAAAAACAGATGGGAAAAATAGTGATTTACTTATAGAAAAAAATGGAATGTCATATACAAAATTTAAAAACTGTTGAAATTAAATATTAACAATAATTCCAACTGGTCTGTGAGGTGAAAATATAATGAATCAGCAAGAATATAAAACACTAATAATTACAAATCTCATTGCTTTGTTTGACTGACCAGACTTTCGTTGCATTTGCGATAAAATGGTATAAATAAAACAAGTTCGCGATCCTACAACAAATTTTTCTTGCACTCTGATAAGTAACTTTAAGCATAACAAAAAAATCCTCTCCGAGTTGCTTGAATCCATAACAGAACTTAAGATTTGCGCATCAGGCTATGACACAGATAAAATAGCCGGAAATATATAAAAACAAAGCGCAGCGTTACAGACAGCGCTGGATGATTATATTATACATTAAAAAAATATATAGAGTAACGTATTGTTTCGCCCCTTCTATAAAACGTATAATGACAACAAACTAAAAACAATGCAAAAAGTGATGATCATAATATTTTGGATTGGATATTAGTTTTAAGACCTCAAATAACATGATTTCCGTGGGAACTTTTTTACGAGATTCAGGATTATTTTTTTAACCACTCATCAATATTATTAGATCACAATTTTGTAGGTAATGATAGATCTGTGGATAATTATAATCATTCTGTGGATAATAATAGATTATAGCTGTGGCGCAAATCCCATTTTTATTGCCCGCAAGTTTCTAAGAGGATTCCAGTATTATTATTATCCTTATCATCCATGTTATTAGGTTGGAACATTTTCAGTTTTTTCCCCTAGTTGGATTTGTTCGGATACGCCCATTATCTTTCTTTCCAATGTTTTAGTATTTGTGTGGATATATCCCTTCATCTTCTTCCTAAAGATTAAACGGACAAAATATAATATGTAATAATTCCTCCGTGTTCTTATAATTTCATTCTTTCAGATATAAATCCAAAAATCCTTCTCCATGAAAGTCGTACCATAACAGATCTGCGTCTTTTTGAAAATTCTTTATTCCAAATCTTGACACTTCTATTTCTGACCATCTGGTTCCGTTTCCTTTCAACTGAGAAAGTAACTGACAGTCGTAGATCGCTCGCAGCTATCGTTGTGCTTTGCAAGTTCTAAGCGTTCGTACTTTGTATCTGGACTGTAACATATTTTACGCTACTTTGCTCTTTAATGGATATTCCTAGATCGGATTATAGTATCGCAGGCGATTTTGTTACAAAGATTTAAACCAGCTATGCGTATAATTTCTAAACTGGAAAACTTTTCATTCGATTTAAACTTCAAAAACTACAATACAAAAGACTTTTTATAATATTCCTCTTTCATCCCTGAATGATAAGGTTGGTCACCCCTGGTAATTCATCTGTGTTTTTAGACCCGTATTCAACTTTTGCATTAAAATTATAATGACTGTATAGTGATTTCCCATTTCTTTCGTATTTTGCTGGTAACTTAGATTTAGAATAAATCAAAAACTAAACTCGGAAGCTTTTTAAACTCAGTTCGTTTGTTTGCTTCTGGCATTTTATAGAATATTTTTGCCTCTGTTATTGTAGCACCGTGGTGACCTGGTGGTAAGGTCTCGACTTCGGAGCTGGAGGGGCTCAGGCTGAAGACCCGCTTTCACCGAAGAACCGCCGTGTAGCGGGCCTGGTGCATACTAAATTCTTCGTGGTCAAACACCTCCCGCTGGTGTAGTGTGGAAGTTTGGCGAGGTGGTGTCAGCTCAGGTGTCGTCCTCGTCATTTGACCGCAATTCAAAATTATGCGTGCCACTCAAAAAAAGCCCTAGTGTTGCTTTAAAATGGAACGTTAACATATAACTAAACTAATTATGTATTATAATACACAATAAGGAAACATTCGTCACTCAGCGATGGTTCCCTTCCCCCCCCCCCAATCTTTATCGCATGTGACCACAATATTTAAGTAATATGGTATTTGTCATGACGATTTTAAAAATAATATTCATTTTCCTGGATCACATTCTTTGGATCACTGGACATCTTTCTTTTACAATCGTGAAAAAAAAACTTTAAAAAAAAATAGAATTTAATATATCTTTAAACACTATCTTGTATGCGCTTTACAAAAACAATAAATATTTCAATAAAATTAACTTACAAAATTACTTGAATAATTAAATAAATAATAATAAAGTCAGACATATATATAAACAAATAGATTATAAATTTGTATAGATAATTTTTTTCCTTCAAAGGAAATCTTGAGTCCTTTACATTTTGAAACTGATTCAGCGTCACTTTTTAACTCCAAACTGTAATCTACGATAGCATTCATAGTTTAGTGTCCTTAATGCAAGATTTTATACAATTTACAAACTAAGCATTCTTTCAATAAAATTAATTTGCAAAAAATACTTGAAAATCAAATAATTATAAAGTCAGATATATATCTAAAATAATTAGATAATAAATTTCTATAGATAATTTTTCCTTTTTATTCAAAAGAAATCTTGAATCCTTTAAATTTTGAAACTGATTCAGTGTCATTTTTAACTCCAAATGGTAATCTACGATAATGCTCATATTTCAGAGTTCTTAATACTTTTTTTTAATAAGATTTACATCTTGATCGCTCACAATATTTTTCACTCCATGCAAAAAATATTTCAGGGAAATACTTAAATGAATGCTTAAAAATGAAATTTAAAAAAATGCATTTTTAAGCTTAAGGTGCAGCCTAGGATCCTTTAAAATTTCATGGTATTTATTTCTTCGATCATGCTGTAGTTAGTATGTTTGCCAGTTTCTAAAAAAAATTTCAGTTATATCCCTAAAATTAAATCTTACTTTTTTTTCATCGATTTTAATTTTTCCTCAGACCTTTTTTTATTTTTCCTTAATCTCTTATATCTATTTTAATAATTGCTCAATATTTGATTTTACTTATTGATATATGTGGATATACATCAATTAAATATCGAAATGAATCACTATTTTTACCATAGTTTTAACAAATTGCTCCATCAATCCTAATTTCATGCTGAAAGGTGATAAAAAATTTATTTTAAATACACCATCATTTGCTAGATCACATTTTTAATCCTGTTTGTAGATTTTTCCTTATATGTCATTCCTTCTTTAGACAGTGTTGGCTTGAAAATCTGTTCTCTAGCTTCCATTAGAAACAAGGCCTTTTTGACGTTATACTATGTTTAAAATTTGAAAAAACCTTACCATTTCACCATTTAAATTTTTGGTGTTCTTTAATGAGAAGTAAAAAAAAATCAAGGTTTTTATATATTTTTTGAACAATTCTGGATGTGCTTCAAGAATTGAAGCAAGAGCATTATCATTATGCAGTTGCATTACTTTTGATAGTTTACTTCTTTTAAGCTGCTTTTACTAGAATCCGACTTCTACACTGAGATTAATTTTAAGTAATGTTTAAAGATAAATGAGCGACACGTACAGTAATATCGGTGTAATTAATTATAAAAAAAATTAATGGGGGAGGATCACTGCAAAATCAGAACCATTCAGTCCATGTTTAATCCTGAAATGATTTTTGCGTACTCAACACTCATTTCGGTTTTGCTGTAGACTTTTATTTTGATTATTTTACATTTAATACTTTCATTTTATTTAGAAATTAATTTAAAATTGTTATGACTATATATTTTATACGATAATATTTAGCATTCATTCTTACTACATAAATTCTCTTTTTTACTTGATTTTTGAAAATATTATGGGGAAAAAATGTCATTTTTGGGTTTAGCATATCTGATGTGCTAAAAGGCATCTGACGGTTTACCCCGATTCTAGTTGCTGATTTATCTAATATATACGAACAAATATAAGGTGCACTACAAATAAAAAATGACACATATTATCTTTTGGAGTTCTTTATACATATTCAACAAAGATAAAAAAAAATCCAGAAATATATTTTCTAATGGTGATTTATTTATTCGTCTATTTATTCATTTATTTTTTCCTGATTTTGAGGATTTTCGACTGCAAAAATAATGCAATGACTCACTGACGGTATGTCAAGGTCGCAGGGTTGTTTCATATATACTACTTGCATAAAACCCTGTTTTAATTAGATATATTAAGGGAGTAATGTCTTCTGGATGGTATGGTGTGGTGGGAAGGTGTTGGTGGGTCAGACGTCACTCTCAACGATATATAAATGAAATTTGTCTTCTATATTGACTATAATTGTAGATATATACCTATTTCAGATTAAGCTGTTTTACTTTTTAATGTTTGTCGAAATAACAATTTGGGCTTATAATACATAGTTAATTAAGCACATAAATTTTGGAATAGGGTTCAATCACTAAAATTATAGTACATGCGTATTAAATTATGTATAAAACTGTGAACTATATGTCATTCTACCAGTCGATACCTTTTGTGTCTGAATACAATAACTCAAAATTGCAATAAACTCCTTAAATGACATTCGTATGCCATCTGGGGAGTAAAATGGTAGAGTTCAGACATTTTAATTGCAGATTCTTTCATTTCCCCGGCATTATTCTTTGATGCCTTTTCCATTATTTATTGCTACGTTATTTGATTCTCCGTATCTAATTTTTGTATTAAATTTATGTCATTGCCTTTATAGTTTTTCCTGCAATGAAATGAAAAAACCCTTTGGTGGCATCATTTATTAAATGAAGCTTTAATCGATATCTATAACCAAACAACTATTTCTTTCGTGCCTTCGCTTTCTGTCGTTTGCAATTAAAGTCAGTTTACGACAAAACCGCGCTATCTTGAGTCTTAATAGGGTCTTTGTAATTCTTCATAAGCCATTGCTACCAGTCATGAATGCCAATAAAAGCGGCTTTCATGACCACTTTTCATCCATGATGGATGCGATCTTCTTCAGTTATAGTCAATCAGTTCAGATGGTACGGCGCATTCTTTCCTTTTCTTTGGCTCCAGAACCGTTTCTTTCATTTGGAACAGAGGTAATAAATCTCAGTATCAAACAAGAAAGATGAGTAGACCATTTTGTAACGTGACCAAACCTTATCCCTTTACTAAACCAACGTCTGGTTAATAGATAACACAGAGATTAAAGAAGAAAGAGAGAAAGAATCGCATTCTTAATAAAAGCTCTTTGCGTGTGTAATATCAGACGAAACTATCTTCGACCTGGTAAAAGACGATCGGCCGTAAAGTCACGAACGCCGGGGGATATTAATAGAATCCCTCCAAAACCATTAAAAGTTCTATTTTTCTATTCCGCGCCGCCAAGCACTTCCTTTCTTCCCTCCTCTTTGGACAGGAGGAGAGGGGACGGCGCACAAGGGGGGAGATCGAAAGGGGGTCGGCCAGATCTGGAACAGGATGAGCAGCAAACGAGAAAAACCTTGACCGGATGGATGGATGGAAACTTCGGCAACGCACTTAGCTATTCGACGTGTCAGACGATCTTCAAGGATGGGGTAGAAAGAGAAAGGGCCCTTTTCTGTTCGAAAAAGGGGTGAAAGGAATAGTTAGTGGGTGGGAGACCACGTTTTTCGTCGAAGGGGGTACCCACTTCCCCAGCTGATGGGTTGAGGTTTGGGATGGATCCGTCCGATCTGGTGGTGGGGGGAGAATGAAGGGAGGGCGGGACCAGAGTGAGGGTGCTCGAAGGAAAGGTGGATCGATTAAGTGACGTCACAGGAATTCGTGGGCAAGGAGAGCATCGATTGGATAAGAGTCCTCCTCTACGCGTTCCAAGTGAAAAGCAGCTTCTGGTGCCGCTTCTAAGAAATGGGAAAGAGAGATTTCGAACAAAGGTGGTTCCGTCTGGGTCACAGATACAGCTAAACAGCTCTCGTTTAGACGAAGGGGGTTTGATGGAAAAAAATGATATAATAATTGAAAAACATGAAAATGCTTTTATTTACTTTTTTTTTTCTTTTTTTCTAGCAGCTGCGAATTCTCTGGCTAAAATTTATGGAATCAAGGAATTTAAACTTTGTATTCCTTTTTATCGCGAGGAATCCTTAGTATTTTTTTTTAATATTTCAATTAAAATGTATGGTAAAATATTTGCACATATTAAAATTTTAAATACAGCTAATAATGTTATTCCTTCTAAAGAATGGCGTGTTGTATTTAATGCTCTGAAAGTTCACTGAATGGATTAGTTCTCATGACATTTGGAGTTCTTTGCATTAATTTATCGGAAAATTTCTTAATAAATGGAGGCTGGTTGTTCTCGCTTCCCCAGATGAATTTGTTATGTGTCAAAGTCACATAACAAAGATAAATATTTAAACATATAACATCCAGTTGCAACATATTATGTTTTCACATTATGATCTTTATCATCCTTCACATTAGTAATATACACCAAAATGAAAATGGCGAGGTGTTCATGATGTGTATCAGGAGAATAGGGTTTGACTTCTTCAGCATGTGATACGGTTTCAGGTAATCAGTTAAATTAACTAAAAAAAAATGTAATAATTACTATCAATGTTTCGTATGAAGTATTTCTTTAATCATGTGTTGCTGACTGATAACATCATGTGGAAATGACTGATAACATCATATATAATGGAAATCACTGACTAGTAAAGTTTAATAATGGTTATGTAGTAATAGATAATTTTATTATAGTTAAGCGATATTTGAAACGTGAAATGTTCAGTTTGAGGAAAGAGTGTTTAAGTTGCTTTCATATTTTTTCACATACTTTATCGGTTCGCTCATTCTATTGATTATTGTCTTAAAATAAAAAAAGATACATTGACATTTTTCCAGCTAAAATATTGTGGTGATAATTTATTTAACTTTCCAAGCTTTTTTAGTGATTAAGCAAATGATTATTTTTCATAATATATTCCTGATTCTAATGGTATGAAAATCTGACAAATAATGTGGCAGAAAACATTTGTGATTTATATTCATTCTGAAATGAAGGCAACCTTAATGATTCGATTTGGAAATTTACCCCCCCCCCTCCTGAAGACTGAATTGAAAGCAACATTTTATGGAAACTAGAAAACCTTACGTAAGCGCTTGCTGTATTTATTCACTGTAATAATTTACAATGTCTCGACACTGGAGGAGCTAAATTCATTTTTGAAAACGATTTTTTTTTTTTTTTTTTTTTACTTGTTCGACTTCGCAAATGAATGTGATCCGATGACAAATTGAAAAGCCTTTCCGAAAATAAGACATTAAAATAGAGTGACAATACTAATAGCCATATGAGAAAGATTCAGGGACTGAAAAATTTGAAAGTATATCCACAAAATTTCAAATAAATAGGTTAAGTGATACGGAAGTTGTTTCTTTTCAATCATACAGAAATTAATTTTTTATCACTTTCAGAAAAAAAAATCATTGGCCTAACACGCCATTTCTACAAAAAAAGCCAAGGCCAGTAATATTATAATCATAAAATTGCATTTAAATATCAAACCTATTTTTATTGAAAACCATGGAGAGTGAATAGGTGAGTTTCATGACACAAGTCGTGAATTCGACAGTGCCCCTCCAAATAAATTCTAAAATCTGTCTTGAGAGTTAATATTCAAAAGCATTTTTCCATCATAATGTAGTAGAAGTTGCTAAAAAGAGATAATTATAGGGATTTAAACCTATCAGTTAAAAAGTAAAATGGAAAAGTAGATAAAAATAAATAGTTTTTTTAAAACTAAAATTCGAAAATAATTGTAAAACAAAATGTCGTTTGTCATGATGTGAAAATATTGAAAGTCATTTCAACTATTTCATTTTTAAATATGACAAAAAAAAAGTGTGGCGTAATTGTTGTTTGTTTTTTATATGAAGTAGTATGTGGAAACGGGAAGTGAGCATTATATTTACTTCTCATATTCAGATTTTTTTTAAAAAATCATATAATTTGTTGAAAGAGTGGTTAGAATGATTCAGAACTATAAGCTATTAGAAGCTATCTTCAAAAGAACTACTGAAGTCCATTCGTATTTAAAGACTGAAATCGTTTTCATTTTTAAGACGGAATTTTCGTGTTTTAATTTGCTTTAATAGATATTATATGTTACGCCATACATTGAAATCAATTTATTAGTAATCAGTTTTGCAACGTTTCAATGTATCACACTTTTATTTGGGAAAAATTTCATCTTCCATTTTTTTTAGAAAGCAAAAATGTAACCTTTCAGAATACTTTTGTCGAATTTGGTTTAAAGATGATTTTGAGATCCGACTTTTTCATTATTTATTAATACTTACACACACACATACGCACCCCCACCACATGAAATTGCGGCAAAATCATATAAAAATAATGATACAATTGATAACAGAGTCGAATCCAATCTAACCCCCCGCCCTCCGCCCAGAGATAGGTACAATTTCAATTTAAGAAAAATATATTCGGGGTGGGCGTAGAAATAATATAGAAAAATTTCACTACTTCTATTTTCTCCTTAACTCTTTGCCTTAAATAAATATTACAACAATACTTAAGGAACCTAGTTAAAGATGAAGTCAGATTCCTTAACATTCTACACACATTTGAATAATATTGCTATTGACTTGATAAAAATTTCTCTTTCAGATAATGAAAAATGAAGAATTCATATTTGAAGAATTGAATTCATTTTTAAAGAATTCAATTCAATTTTAAAGAATTCAATAAGAGGCTTGACATCATCTGTTAATGCTTAGAGAATTTAAACAATAAAAAAAAATGACAAATGATAAATTAACTCTAATGGTCATTGAGATGAAAGCTGGCGCAGGAAATTTTCTCTAAATCTGTTTTCACCTTCTATGTAGTCAGCTCACAGAGAAATCCGATTAGGGGGAGGTAGTGTCGCATTTTAAACGACGACACGTTCGTCTCGAAGCGCATTAAAGAAGAAATACTTCATGTAATCCAATTTGCTGAAATGAAGAAATTTGTTAACTAAAACTTTTTTCATTTGCCAAAAAAACCGAGTTTCTCTTTTTAGAAGTGTTTTTTTTTTTTTTTAAAATTAATCTGACCAAAGCCGAGAAGTTTATTTGAGATATCATTAACTATTTTTAAAAAGTAAATATTTTTTATACAACTAAATGAAATTCTGTTAATATTTTTTTTTATTAAAAAGTGCAGTATCAGAAAAATGTACAATAAAATAATGACTTTAAGGAGAGTAAAATTCAGAAACAAATCATCGAAGGATTACAAAAAAATTCAGTCTTTACCAATGATAAAAGCGAATGTATATCTTGGAATATATAAGTTGAATGGGATAATTGTAGAATCATTCATAAATTTGGCTCAGTCACATTATACAGGGGTAGGAGATGAGTACTTTTGTGCGGTTTATGTGAAATTTTTATCGAAATGGTAACTTAAAATTCAAGCAAAATTTATTTGATATTTAGTTAATGAAATTTCAAATCAGATTGTCGCTGTTATTTTGGTATTAACTTATAAAAATATTATGACACAAAAATAATTTTTACCCCTTTTTAAAATTCCAAAATGTATCATCTGAATAACATAAATTTAATTGACGGATATTTTTTCTCAATCAAATAATAATAAAATAACAAACAAAAAAATATTTAAATAATGGTTCGCAGCACAGCTTTTTAATATTGTGATGAAATTCAATCTAATTTTAATATTTCACCATAGGTTTATCCCACATGTTTACCGTTAAACTTAAGAAATATGTATAAAAATTATCCTGTGTTTTACATTCCCTCTTAAAAATGCATCTTTTAAAAATCGATTGATATTTAAGCTCTAATTTTAATAAGTTTTTAAAAACTATTTATTAGAATTCGAAGTATTATTTTATTTTTTAATAATAAAATGTATTATGTTTTCATCGCTTGGTTTTTATTCCCATATTTAACCTATTTCATAATTTTTGAAATTGAAAACTAAACTTTCATTAATTCTGTCTGCTTATTGAATAAAAAGCATATTTAATTCTTTTCAATGCAAAATTAAATTTTTTTTCTCCCATTAATCTCTTACACAGATATATTAAAAAGATCTTAATCTTATTTTTTCCTTACTTCAAGATCATCTCTCGAGCAAAATAATCTTATTCATTATTTTTATATAGATTAAATATATGCTTGATTATTAAAGTGCGATCACGGACATTAGAAATGTCCGTGACCAAAATAAGATTTCATTTTTACTAAATCTCATATTTTCTAAAAGAGTCATATCGTCTAACATTTTCTATCAATTGAATTTAAGAGTCTTGTACTCTACTTCAGATTAAAAAGATAACGTTTTTCTAAGAAAAAAAACTATACATTTATTTTGGATTTCTATAAAATGCAGACATCTTTTCACGTAACAGGCTCGAGAATTCCTGAATTCAGCTTTTTCTTTCCTATTCATTTTTTATCTCCACATGCCTTACAGCTGGTTCTGATTTTATTAACTTTATTGAATTAGATTATATTTTTGAACAACGTAGTACTTCAAATGTATTAATAGAAAATAAATGTAACTTAGAATCGACATGAATTATATGAAAATCTAATAGTGTTATGTGATTTAAAGTACCATAATATAAATCAATAAATTCATTTGAAGCAACGCATTCGGTAAATTTTTATTCCATTTTTTGATAGGTTAGTTTGAAATTGATGAAATTGCTTCGATAAGAGCGTTAGTATTGTGAATGGTAACCAAACGATTAAAAAAATATTGAAACAGCATCCTACCGTTCGAACTTTCACACCATACCAAGATGCATATACTCTATTACATTACAAAATAATATAAATAATTTTTCAATCCTATATATTGTCCTCCCTGTTTTATAAAAAGTTTTAATTATTTTATTAACCCTTTGACTGCACATTTATTTGAAAATACTTTTATATTTGAAGCGCATTTAATTTTTTGAACTTGTGAAGGTAGTAGCTTTTATGGAAGAATTTATTTATTTCTTACTATTCAGAATATATACTGCTACATAATATTGAGATAACTTAAGCTAATTAGAATTACAAAAAAATATATATATATAAACTTAATTCCAACAAAAACTGAATGTTCTCCTACATCAAATGTACCCAAAGAGTTAATTTAAATTTATCTACATTAGAATATTTTAAAGAATACATTTTAAAGAAATTTCATACATTTAAAAGAAATTTCAAATTAATCAGTTCAAATATGCCAATTTTTTTAGATATTTTTGAGTTTTAAATTGAACAATTAAATGAAAATTTTCTGAATATTCTATTTAAAATATCCTTGTCATAAAGTTCCAAAATGGTTCCATTTTCTTTCCTTCAGTAATTAGAAGCAAAAACTCAGGCCTTTAAATTCCGTTTCTACTTAATGTAAACTTTTCTTAAGTTTCTTTCTTTTCTTTCTTTCTACTTAATGTAAACTTATGTAACTTAATGTGAACTTTTCAATTAGTTTTTTTTAATTATATCTCAATGCATTCTAAGGATAATTGAATTAAATTTTATACTTGCCTGAGTCTTTTCTGATGAGTATTTTGAAATAAATTCATTCTTGTGAGCATAATCTTTTATGTTCATTACTTTTATATGAATATTTGTTTGAAAAATGTAAGATATTTATAAGCACAAATAAAACCCTGCTGTCTTCTGATTTTCAAGAATTAAGAATTTAGCTTATATTAGTTGATAAAATATAACCAATATATTCGGCATATTGGCTATATTTTATGCTATTTTGAATCATCATATTCCAATGCACTTGGATAGACAATATTCCATCAAGCAGATTTCCACCAATATTTAATATAATTCTACAGTTTCTGTATGCAGACATTTTATTTAGGCCGTTCAGTTATGAATTATTATGTGCATTAATAGACCGGAATATGTAATTCCGAAAATATTTTCTTCAAAAACAAGTTTAAAATGTTGAGAATCTTAAAAATTTTGTATTTAAAATTTTTAAGGATTACTAATCTTTTTTCTTTATTTTTCGCATTAGAGAAAGTGAAAAGAAACTAGCATCCACAATCATCTTCCCAAATTTAAATCTTGTGGTAAAAGATAAATTACAATATTTGTGTTGCTGTAGTAGCCTCTATTCTAATAATAAAATAAAATGTGTGTCTGAATGTGTTGGCGTTTTATAAGTTAAAAAATTTGGCATAGTTCTATCAAAATTAACGTATATATACTTTAAAGGATGAAAATGTGTATTTCCAGAAAAAAAAATTGTACTGTTAATTAATCAAAATTTGAATAAAATATTGACGTTTATTCGCAATAACTTCCGAAAATATTGTTCCACAGAATAAATTTTACATATTTCCAAAGTATATTAAAATAGCATGGCTTTAATGTTCATCACGGTGATCAAAATTATTTTGTTGAGGAATTTATGTACATCAATCCATTTACATATATTTAGCACGTTGACTGCCGCTTGGCACATCTGTGATTCACATTTCATTTTCAACTAGATGAATCTCTTCTTTATTACAACTGAGCGATAAAAAGAATGGTAGAATCTAATAATATACGGACCAGTATCAACGATGTCTACCAGCGAGCATGTTAATGAAAATAAAATCATAATTTTTTAATGCATTTTAATGCTAATTTGAGATTTATTTTAATATAGCTTCATCAAAACGTTGACGGAGATTATTAATAACTATATTCTTTTTCTAAAAAACACTTAAAAAATTAATATGTTACAGAAGCAAGTTCACAGCACTGTTTACTTAGTACTAATGACCCTTTATAACATTCTTTTTATCAGTTAATGTGTACTATATGAATGTATAGCAAATGTAAATGTAAATAAAAAATTTTTTGATGCATTACGATGTTTATTTGAAGTACATTTTAATATAGGGTAATCAATACATTTAGGTCGACTATTAATGGTTATAATCTTCTTGTAAATAAGTGTAGAAAAAAATGAATACTTCACAGAAGTAAGCTGACAATTTGTTTATGAAGCACTCATCATCCCTTATAACATTCTCCTTGTCATAAGAAGAGTATGCCATTGAAGTGTACGGTAGTTCATTTCACAGTCATGTGAAATATTCTCTGTTTATAATTGCATTCACTGTTGCACAAAAATAAGGTGTTAAGACAGAGTCCACAACGTATCTCAATGAATGGACGACACCTTTCAGAAAATCAGGACAGTCCTATACAAAAAAAATGGATATGACTGTCAAAGAAAATGAATGACTGTGAACATGCCTTGCATTTTTTAAAAGTAAAACAAAGCACATTTTTAATTGCTCTGAATCAGCTACAATTTAAGATTTTTGAGTAAATTGTTTAGTGTTTCCTTCTGTAATTATGATCAAAACAGCATTTGCTTAAATTTTTCTTCTCTGCTGTTGTTTATAAAAAAGATGCAATTGTTGTAGCTCTTTATCATACGCCTGTTCTATTCGTTTCAGAATACAGTGCCTCCATTCCTTTTAGATGATTTTACACTATAAAGAAGTAATAATTAATGATGAGTATTTTATTAGTTATTTATCTAAGAAGTTTATTTTCACTCGTTCTAATATTTTTTATTCGAAACGTGAAATATTTTTATATAATGCTTGGTAAATAAATAAATATCTTTCCCCTATTTTATTTTACCCCTATTTTAGTTAAATTAAAATGGATACATATGCGAAGGCTTATAGGATTTCCATATCTGAAAACAGAATGCATACATATAGTTCTAATATTTTAATAATTGTATATCATTCCGGAATCCGCTGGCATTGGTTTCTCTTATACGGTTTATCATATCGCTCATATAATCGCTATCAATGATAAATAGTTAATGCGAAAAGTATCTAATGTATTCCCAAAACCAAAAGTCATACGATTCCATGTCAGCTTCAAGAATTAAACACATAAAATAAGCGCCATTGAAAAGTCACGCATATGCGGAGATCTACGAGTGATGAGATTTCTCTTAGCTTTTTCTTTAATCTTAACGATCACTGTTACCTGATGACAATTATGCAAATCTGATTTTTTTTTAATTTTGAGCAGGATCCAAGTCTGTTTAGAAGTCGACACTATTTGTCTCTTTTTTATTTTTAGGAAACAAAACAGCGTTTTTCATTCCGCACGCAAACGAATTTTTACATAACCTGACAATAGACTTTAAAATAATCAAAAATGGATGAAAAAACGAAATTTTTTTCATTGTTTCATCACCAAAATATATGTTTATATTCTTCTAAAATAGTGTTAAAAATATATTGCGCAGTAAAATAAATATTGGAAGGGCCTAGAGAAAAAAGATGATATTTCAAAAAAATGATTTGCTCAAAATAATATTGTAAGATTTAAATATCTTTGAAATGTTCCAGGTGTCCTAGTTTTTGATGAAATTAAATAGAAGACAATAAAGATTTCATTTGAATATTAAAAGAAAATAGGATACGCATTTTATATTTCGAATTTTTTTCAGACAGTTAAAAGTTACTTTTAGTTCAGAAAAAATATACATTTCCTATGAAAATTCATTAAGTGTACTTAAAAGATATTCCTAAAAAATTAGAATTTAATTGGAATTTCAAAATTAAACACGATTTTGTTCCCAAATAAATTAATATTTGTTAATAAGGAAAAAAATAATAGAAAAAAATTAAAAATTAAGTAGCTTGGAATATTTTGGAATTATATATTTTTTACATTTTTTCTAAAAATATATATATTTCGTTTCAATATTTTTAAGAAAATTTGATATATTTATATTTTAATACATATGCATAAAAAATTCATAACCCTAAGTGAATAATTTTTTAAAATGTCTAATAGAGTCCACGACCCCTTATTACAAGGCTGAAAACGAATGGCAAAAAGTCACTAATCCTTTGTTTTCGTTTTTCATGGTCATTCTATGACCAATGAACATTCAATGAACAAGAGTGCAATATTTTCACCTAAAGAAGACGTGGGTCTGCGTGTGTTGTGTATTTAAATAGAAAAGTACAGATTTCACTAACCTTAAAATTTTGTTATTTAATTCAACATTTCATTTTGTTACATACTGTATATGTAAATCAAAACCATGCACGTTTCATTGTGAAAGCTTATAGAGTTTCGTTACATTTCATTTTTGTTACATATTTACCATTTCATGTTTGTTGCATACATAGAAAACCTTCTCTATTTACAGACTACTAATATTTTTAAATTATTGCTCTACCAATGTGTTTAAGGAAGGCAAAAATTGACAACATAATATGTGTTTAATAACAATAATTTTGAACATGATCATGTATCACATTATACTGAAAAACATCTAGAGGTTAAATTGTTTTCGAACACTCCAAACGTAAACAGATCCATTACGGAACACAGAGAAGTAAGCGATTATCCTTTCAATTCGGAAGCCGAAGCGCATCCGTCATAAGTTTTAACGGCAAGGATTTCGGAACAACATTTTAACCCTCATACTTTACGGTTGCTAGTAAGTGTCATAAATATGTCCGAAATAATGGCGATTTCATAAAAAGATCTGGAGTGGGTGGAAAAAAAAACTATAAATTTGACTAGTCTGGTGCTGATTGGAATCAGTCGTGTGGGACGTGTCGAAAACATTCAAATGTCGTGGGTGTGAAGGTCAACAAGTTCGAAATTTACATTAGAGTGATTTCAAGCTATCCGAGAAAAGTTACAATGAGCGATATCTGTTATCACATACTATGAATTTCCATTCATTTTATCTTGAAGAGGTTTTTAATTGAAATTTTGAAGAGGATTAAGTTGTTTCGATGTGTTTTCTAATAATTTTTATCACAATTGTGTAACGTATTCTGAATTTTGTTTTAATTCTTAAGTATTCAGGGACTGAATTATAAAAAATGACAATTTAATGTTAATATATATATATATGTGTGTGTGTGTGTGTGTGTGTGTGTGTGTGTGTGTGTGTGTGTGTGTGTGTGTGTGTGTTGTGATATCTCTTAATCTAATTTAATTCTTAATTAATTTCCCATTTTTATCTTAATTCAACCCATGCTAACTTCATTTTAAAAGGTTCTCTTATTTCCTAAGCCAATTCCCACATTTTTATTTAATGAATGCTGCACGCGCTCTGTAAAATGGCTGAATGCAGAAGTTTGTCACGCTCTGAGCGAAGAGATAAAAATCCCTAAAGCTTACCACATTCTTTTTAAGAAACCTAAAATTCCCTTCCCGAAATCGACACGTGTCAAAGAAATCCCTATTAATATCTCATTGTAAAACCATTGAAGGGAAAAATGTTGGTATCTTCTGCTCTTGTGTCGCAATGTAGACTGACTTATTTCTTATCACTTATTCTTTGTAGGTAAATTATGTCTCCTACGGCTAAATAAATGGAAGTTTTAAAATTTTTTAAAAGTTTTTGCAATATATATATATATATAAGTAACCAAAAATATTAGCAATTATGTTAAATAAATTTTGCCTGCTACTGGTATTTCTTTCCTTTTTGTTTTCATAATTGGTTTAAGTGTTATTATTTGGCTATTTTATGTTATTGTATTTTTGCTTATTAGTGGTCGTATTTTTCTAATTTATTGTTTTCTTTTCTTTTTTGTAAAAATGTTGTATCTCTTAGAATTAATTTCAGAAGAGTTTCGGGTCATGAGAAATCAATAGTTGAACTTCTTAGTCTGTATTCCTTACAGAGAAAATCCCTTTTTTTGAATCCCTGCCAGAGGGTGACCCTTGAGAAAGTCTTCAGGCCGGATTCTTATTTTATTACGTTTAATTTTGATAATTGTTTTCCTATTAACTTGGTTTTTATTACTATTGTATATATATATATATATATATATATATACACAATACTTTGACTTCTTCTACTTTGAATAAAAAAACTTCATTTATTTTGTTTCCACTTTTAATTTGGTCGTATTTTTATTATAAGGGATGGATGAGTAGAAAATAATACAGCAGTTCCATAGTTGCGAACGTAATGAGAACCTTTGCCAAATAATCTTCCCCGCGTGAATAAAATACATACACCGAAACACAATCATGATTAACAGAATTCAGTGCAAGATATTTTCTACAAGTGCATATTTATTTTAAACGTTAGGTTATAATATAAGTTATTTTCTTCAAAATGAAAGTGTTTAAAAGAATTGGAATGGATTCCTTCGTATTCTGTTTCTTGGTTTACTGATAGATTTCTGTAGATTGTATTTTAAAAGTTACTTTCTTTAAAAAGAGCGAGTCTAAAGTAATTGAAAGGAATTCCTTTTGACTCCTTCACTTTGTTTACTCATAGATCCCTGTCGGTTGTTGAAAACGATTCATTACTCTAAATACAAAATGCAATTTTATACATTTCGTTTCATTTGAATATCCACGAATACGTTGCATTGATAAAAGCTGAGTATGACATTGTTGTGATTTCATTTTTTTAGTTAGTTTTTCTTTTACAAAAATATTTATACTACTTGAAAAATAAATTTGATATCAATTTGTTAATATATAAGGAACGATTCATTTGCACAAAATAGTGATAGCCTTTGACTCGTTTGTAAGAATACAGTTGTTTCGTTTTTTTAAGTTGAATCAAATTAGCTTGATTTTTAAACTGGGGTCTATATTTACTATCTTTTTGCTTCTTTTCAACTAATGAGCAATTAAAAAATTGCAAGAAAAACATCCTTAAATAAAGAAATCATTAGTAAACAAGGAATTTTTTATAAAATTAAATTTTATTAAAAACTTGAGACTTAAATATAAATATTTATTCCTTGCATTCATAAAGTCCGAATAAAAGGAATATTATTTTGCCTTTCGATTTTCAGACCGGATATTTATTTTATTGATGGCAAATTATCTGTTTAAATATAACCAATGTTCTTGAGAGACCAGCTATGAATATTGATTATGTTTCATTTCAGTGGTTTCTGTGATGTTTGACTGTCTAGAAGAGGTATGCAAGTTCTTGAACTTCACAAGTCGCCGACATTTTTATGTGCTTAGTATCATTTTGCGTCATTTCATCACGAATATCTCTATGCATAGCACTTCTTGCGAAATGTTTTCCTATAGTGTTGATATTTTAAACATTTTCGATTCAAATAATGCTTTTTTTCCATTCTTCAATTCTAGGTGAGTTTTTTTCTTCATGATGTCATGTTAAATTAACTATAGAAAAACCGAGGAAATGGCTCCTAATGTTACTGAATAATATATTTGTATATTTATGCAATGTTTTCTATTCGAGTTTTAACTTTTCTAAGATTTCTTACATTTTTTAAAAAAATATTATTTATATGCGAATGTAAACGCACCGTTATGTTTCTACCCTTTAAATGTTATTCCCCTCATGGACTTAGTAAGTTATTACTTTTAATAATTTTTTATGCATATAGAAGGCACATTCAAGAATATTTTGCTATACTATAGGTCCGTTTGTATTCGCAGTTCCCACCAGAGGAATTTCTTTTTGAAATTTTCCGGCGATAAATTGTATCAAACTTTGTAAAAAATTTTGAAATTTCATTTCCTTCAATTAAAAATCCCTACATGTTATTGGTAAATTTAAAAAATTATAAAAGCTATGAATGATTTCTAATAGATTCAAGCCTATTCAGTATTCTTGAAAATTTTGTTTCATTTTCTATTAATTTTTTAAATTGATACATAGTAAAATTTTAGCTAATTCTTTTTCCATTCTCTGCTTCCTCATACGCATACTGAGTATTCATACAATTTCTTATATTGGTGAGATGCATTAATAATAATCAATCTTATTTTCAAGCATTGAGTATTATTTCTAAAATTTTTATATCCACTCATTTAAGTATGCTTGATAATTCGATAGATCTGTCATGAAAATATTGGCATATTTTCGAAGAATGAAGTACTTTTTCCCTAAAGTGCCACGTCTTAAAAATAGAGACACAAGGCAAAGCAAAGGAGTTGAAATTTCTTTCCTTAAATAAGATGTAGCAATGTATCTCTCCATATCCCTGTGTATATTTTTTAACATAACGAAAATAACATGTTTTATTTTTTGATTAGTTGATGTCAATTATTTTTATATATATTTTCCTTTCCCTATCATGTATTTTATCGACATTTCTTGCTTAACTTCTGGACCCATGAAATGTCCCAATCAAGACAGAGAATGATTACGCTCCTTTTCCAATACTCTTTGCGAGCATCAGAGTAACCCTTTGGGAGCTTAATCAGGCTTTACTGAAGCTCGTCTGTCCGATACGTCTGCTGCATACGTTAACTTGCATGTACTGTAAACTTTTTTCTCTTAGAAACTATTCCAAGGTTATAAATATCTAAAGACTCATGTTTTACTTTCTGTCACCATCTCTACACTAAAAGGCATTTGAGAAGTCTTTTTTATCCTCTGTCTTTTTCTCCTTATAATTTTTCAGACTTAATCGCATTCACACTTAATCGAATCATATTAGATGTGCTTTTTCTACTCTTTATAACTAATAATATTACAATGGGGTAATCTGGATGCAGTCCCAAAGATGTCTTATTGATTTTCTGTCCGGTTTACTCTATTAACGGCTAAGTGAAGCCTATCTTATTAAAATCCCCTTACGTCGCCTCCCCCCGTCCCGATTATCTAACATTCATTCATGCTAACTGTTCCAGCATCAACTCAAATTTTTCTTCCATCTCTGCAATTTCAATCTATTTTTACAGCCAGTTTAAATTGTCAAACAAAGGGAAGGGCACAATATAGAAAAGCAGTGGGTGTTAACCAAACATTAATTAATTTCCAATGACTTCTACGTACTTTCCTTTGAGTCTTCTTTTATTTAATTATTGGATATTATAAGGTTTTTCTTAGGGCCCTTTGTAAATAAAAGAAATGATATAGCTGAATCCTCTATGTTTTAAATTTTTCAGAAAAAAAGGTTATACTTTATCTGTCTTTGTTTTCTTTGTGTATACCAAATAGTCCAAAATATGTAATTGCGACTTATTTAGCACACTTTTTTCAGTATTATAGAATTTTTCCACGACTGTTCTTAATTATTCTTGCACATAAATTTATTCTTGTTCTAGATCCCTTCATTTTTTCGGCAAGCGCTGTAAATATGACAGGTAACAATTCTGAATCTTTTGGTGCCAAAGCCCATGTTCCCAACTAAATAGATACTCAAGCAACTCATGAACAGCAGGCAAAACCATAGCTAAAAAAATAAAGAAAGAGTCAGCTGACGTAGTGAAAAAAATCACAGTCAAAGGAGACCTTCTTTTCGTTGAACTTACGGAACTTTTGCTGGAAAAGAAAATGAATCATAAATTCAAACTGAATGATGATGAAGAAGGTAAGGCCGTAGCTGTCTTTGAATTACAAAATATTTTACAAGTAAAAAAGAAAAAACACAGAAGCGGAATGCAAGACAATCAGAAAAGAAAAGAAAAGAAACACCAGCACCAGCAAAAAACATGCGCAGAATCTACCAAACAAACAAAGAAGAATATCATACTTCTGATCCCTAAAGGAAACGACAAAACAAATTGTTAAAGAGCTATCTGAAGAAAATATACAACCAACAACCGACAACCAACAAGATGATTGTAATTGACGAAACTAAAAAGAAAACATAAATTACTTCAAACGATTCAATGAAACGAGAATCTAATTGGAGCAATTAAATGCTAAAAGCCATTGACCAAATTCCATAAACACATTGTACATCATGAATTCTAGATTGGGATGACAGACGTAGAGATTTTGGTGGCACTGAAACTTACCAACGTATTTCCTAAAAACTCTCTGAAGTCAAGCTTCAGAATTAAGAGAAAACAGGGCTGCAGTCATTTGGTAATATCCGGAAAACAAAAGAATATAAAAGTCTGCTAGACAATAAGGAAATGCTCATAAATTGGAATTAAGGAGCACTTCAACATCCAAAGGCACTTCAAGTGCAAAAGCTATGTACACATCCAAACGAGAAATTGACCTCAACGCGTTAATTTGGTCATCATAGCTACGGACAATTAAGATTTAAAACTGCAAAATCATTCTCGGAATCGTATATTAACTGCCATGAAGAAAATACGCATAAAATTGTACGATTTCAAATAGAGAACTCAGCAGCAGGCAGAAAGAATTCCACATACCTTAAGAAAGTAGCAAGTAATCGAAGGACACTGCCCTATCAATAACAATAACGATAGCTTCAATTTAAACGCCACGATACTTCAATCTCACCAGAATAAACAGTCTTTTCCCCCATTCCTTCTCCAGATTCGACTTGTCTTCCAAATTTTCTTTTTTCTTTGCTCTAACCATCATTCAAATAAACCTGACCAAATGAAAACCAGCAACGTTATTCCTGTCTGATTCAACTTTCAGACTTCCTTCTGAAGACAGGATATCAAAAAAAAAAAAAAAAAAAAAAAATCTCACTTTCCACCTTCACCTTTTCATGGATGGGTCCAAATTTTTTGAACAAATTGACTTTGCATTTTCTGTCTTCCAAAATGAGAATGATTAGAAACTCGGAAAAGACGCTAGGGATTTTCTGAAGCTGTACTATCATTACGGTTACATATAATATAAACATAAATTACCAATATATATATAATATAAATTACCAACATTTCAAAACGTTCCTTGTTATTGAATATAGCACTCTATTGGAAATTTTATTTTAGCGAACACTATTGCAAGCAATACGTTTTCTTTTCTTTTTCGGCAGTCCACTGTTTTTTTTTTTTTTTTTTGAGGCATTTTAAATATTCAGTTTTCCAATTTCGATAAAATGAATGTTTTTATGAAAATTTGAGCATAATGAATAAAATGAAGTTATTTCATGTCAGTTATAATTTAAGTCTAGATAAAATATCGAAAATTTCATTTCTAGGGAAAATTTTCATTCAGGGTTTTAGTAAGTTAATAAACAAAAATTAATAATTACTACAATATTAATTTTTTTAAAAATCTGAAAAAGCCATATACACTCGAGTATAATATTGAAAAAATATATACAAATTCTCTCTATATCAAAATGTCAATGCGTAGACATTTCAAGGAATATATACTTGCGAAATGGGAATTAAATTATTACAAAATGTATACATTGCTAACTTTTTTGCATTGATATTTTAAATAAATAAAGCCTTTTTATTAACTTATTCCTCAAAAATCATAAATTTTTTAAGGGAATGCTCAGCTAAAAATAACTATATTCTGATATTTAAAATATAACTATAGTATTATTTTAAAAACAACACTAAATCGTCTTTCCTTGTGAATACTTTCAATGTTTTTAAAGGAATTTGTTATAAAAAGTTAAAAGATAATTTATAGTTACATATTTTTTTTTTTTAATTCTGTTGCATTTGATAAACTTTAAGAAAAATATCCATCTGTAGGAAATAGTTTTAATGTTGAAACTGCAGTTCGAGTTACTTCCTAATCCTAAATTATGAAGAACTTCTCTCAACTCTGTTCCTTTTGAAAATTTCAAAAATAAAAGAGTATCCATCTCCTCTCCAAGGAATATATCCTTTGAAAAAGTCCCCCGGGATTCTGCACATCGATTTCATCGTCTGAAAATCTCAAAGGGAAGCCCATTTTCGCTGACGATTTCTTTCAAACATCAATTTAAAGTGAAAAAGGATTTGCGCATCGCTCTCAGCTTTATTCTATAATATGAAGTGACTTCAGTTAAGAAATGAGTTTTCAAAATAAAATGAAAAAAAAAAGTTGTTTTTTTTTAACTTTTATTTTATTAAAATTTTTGAAACAAGTATAGAGAAGCAGGATATTTTAAAGAAGTATTACTGTTTTATTTTTTATTTTAAATAATAAAAATTAATTTCTCTTCATATAAGCTTATTACATATAGATAGCAATAGATAAGTCCGAACAAGCATTTCACTTTTTTATGTAAAATAAAATAAAGCAATTAATTAGTTTTTTTTTATATTAAGCAATTATGCATAAATCTTAATTTTGAAAAAGTTAATTTTAACGTGTTTTATAAATTGATTAATTTCTAAAAATATTGCATCTGTAGAGAAAAATTTAAAAAAAAATCTTTCAGATATTTTTTTACATAAAAACAAGTATACAAGTGTTCGCTAAATCTTGATGTATAATAGGTTTCTTAATTGTTCCTCTTTAACTAATTAAAAACAATTAATTTTAATGATTTAGCAACACATTATACTGGCAAAAATTATTTCTGATAAAAAGACTACTGATGATAGGAACGTTACTTTGTACGTTTAATTTTTTTGAAAAGAAAGAAAAGTATTACTGTAAAAAATAATTGTTTGTATTTTTTTTTATTCAAATCAGATAAAAAATGATGAATATATCAAAAAATATTTTGATAAAATGATTCTTCGTCTAGAAATGTTTTGAAATATTACCAATACTTGTTAATATAATTCTAATTATTGATCAGTATTAGACTATATTTGTATTTATTTTTTAAAAAATAGGTTTCCATTTTTTTTTAAATAAGTTTATATATTTACGAAAAATCATAATTGCTTATATCTGCGAAAGAATAGAATTGCAGTTTCGAAATACTAACATTTTTCTTAAATTTTTAAGGAAATCCAAATACATTTTAACTTTAACTCCTCAGAACAAGAGTGTTTTCCTTTTTATTCTGATTAAATTTATATTTTTTCAATGATTACAATAATGAAATGTAGCTGCTGTTTTTCCTTTATAACTGCGATGAAGAAAATAAAGGTTCTATAACTACACAAAAACTAGAAAATAATTTTTATGGCTAAGTGTGTTAACAATCATTTGCATAAAACAAATGTTCTTTCAATTCTCTCCTCATGTAAATAAATTATGATGAAAATAAAAATTAGTTACTACAGTAACATGAGTTTATCAAAATTTTTACGTGCAAATTTTGTGACATAATAGAAATAATCGATAAAAATAAAACTTATTCATAACATATATATAAAGCTGTCTTGCCGTTTTCGTATTGTGACTTAAATTACTTTAACGACGAAACTTAAAATGCGATAACTAGTGAATTAATAATTTGTTTTCAGAATAAATATTAAGAATATTTATCTCCTGTGATTGATATTTCCTGTCATGTTTTTCTAATTGAATATTGTTCTTATCGGTGGCCATCCAAAATTACAATTTGTTTTGTAACACTCTGTATATATTAATGACGGATGGATTCAGTCATCATTACCTTCTGTAACTCCTTCCTTTCTGAAATTCCTATTCTTAAATCAGTTATTACTTCTTTTTCATATGCATGAGTCATTAAACAGTTCGGGTATGATTGTTCTTTACCCTGTGTTCTATATGCGAGGTGTGTGAAAGAGCCCCCTTTTAAAAGGGGTTGTGCAATCGAGTGTGTCAGTGCCATCTTCATATGAGATAGAAGTCCGGCTTCTGCCCACAGTAGCTTCTGAGGCTTTTACCCTCAGAAACTATTGCAGAAACAAGGCTTCGTCAGGTGCTTGTACTAGTGCTATAAGTAGACAACAGCATTAAATAATGATATGCTTATGAGAGAATTCTAACAAATATTATATCTTTCAGCATCGTAAAAGAAAAAATGCCTCGTCTTTTCTAAATTTTGAGGAATTTTTATAATAGATTCCAAAACATCGTTTTATGTACAAAGAGTCAAATATCATCTGCAGATAATGACAACAGGGCGAGGTATATAAAATAAGAGGCAACATCTCCAGTATATGCCCTCTTTTTTACAAATAGTTTAATAATATTGATTGCATTGTCTTAAAAGGGACATATAGAATACTGAGTAATTATACAATTTAACTCTATGCATTCATTTGTTTAACCAAAACACATCACAATTATTGCAGAAGTTCAAAATAGGAACTTCACCGATTTCCTGTTATGGAGACGAAAACTTAAGAAAAACATTTTACGACTCAAAAATAGGTGGAAAAATGTTCAAAATAACAAATTATTTATTTCTGAATTGTCAAATATTATCAGATTTTTATTTATATGAAAATTTATTCCATACAGTGAAACTTATACAATACACTGATGATAAATAAACATACGCATTGCATAAATCGAATAATAATTCGAAAATAAAAGTACGCCACTCAAGGATCTTCCCAATAAGAAAGTGATAAAATAACAGACCAAGGCTTCAAGGACACATTTTTCCAATACCTAAAGACAGTAAATGAATGATTTGAATAAAATAAAAAATACGTCAAAATAGAGTATAAGGAATTTTGGAATCAAATTTTTAGTACTCATGCCTCAGATAATAACTGGAAGAGGAGCAGTATTGTTCTTGGTCTATAAAAAGCATAATAAAATTGGTTTTGTTGGTGATTTATGTATTTTATTGAGATTTATCTTTAGGGAATGGGTGCTCTAAGATGGAAATGGATCGTATCAGTATGAGATTTAATTCGGTAGTGCCACTTCTTAAGGTTACATAACTTACAATTCGATGACAGGGTGCATTAAAAGCATAGTACACTCTCGAGTATCCGGTTCGCAACCATCCGGCCTGGTTTTTTAAGGATTAAAAACTGCAACTCTTTATTCTATTTTGTTTTGACTCTTCTTTCAAAGTTACCTTTTTATATCTGTGTATCATTTATCACAAAAAAATAAATCAGTTTGAGTCAATTTTCTTAAGAACTAGGTCTACGATTAACCAAATTTATGTTAAAATGTGGACAGTTTATATTATTTAACTTACTCTTTCTGTAAAAAATTCTTGAAGCATGCGGTGCCGTATATTAACATATATAAACTACCAGTACAAAGCCTTCCATTTTAACTAGATACGTTACCGGTAACTGCTTCTATGATTCACCGAGCCACGTCAGCTTTCATATTCTACGTGGATTGAGATAAATGTAGTCCTTGGTAATCAATAAGAGGTGAGAAATGACGTATTATAACAGTGAGTTTTGAATGAAAACTTAGTCTTCTGGTATTGGTGGGCAAAGAAATGAGTTCATAGAACTCCGCCGAATCCGCCTATTTTGTTATCCGGCCTTCTCTTTTGCCACATTAGGTCGGATATTCGTGAGTGTTCTGTATTGTGATGTATAATCAAATGCTTTACTGAAAATCTTCCATTACAGCTATTACAGAAATCATGTAGTTATAATTGTTTCTTTAAATTTTAATGAAAGTTTCGTACCTCATTGAAACTGATAATAAAGAAAACCGACAATGCAATTTTGCCACGGTTTTTTGTTTTTTTGACACATTAAGTCCAAAAAAACTACAATGTGAGTAACAAGAACTCATACGAAACTTTATTTATTTAAGTCCTTGCGTTTTTGAGTTATCACTTTTACATGCATAAGAAAAAAATAAACGATCTACAAAAGTTGTAGTTAAATATTTGGCATGGATCTACATTTTAAATGTTAAAACATTGTACCAAATTTTAAGCTTAGTACTAAAATTTAGGTTTTGTAGTTATTATGTTCTCTTGAACTCGAATACCGAACAGACAAAATTCCTGAGAAAGAATTTCCTTCAAAATTTAGGAAAAATAAACAAATTGGATTTTAAATCCAGATATCAAATTTTATCTGTCTTGTTCAGAACTTTTTTGAATCCTCGTATTCACTGACAGGCAGACCGATGTATAGGCAGAGAGAGACATCATTCTAAAATTAGGTTTTTGTGGGTTCAGGAAGGTCTGAAATGCGAAGATTCGTCACACAATTATTTTAATAATTACAATACTTTCTCTTTATTAACTTCATATATAAAAAAAAATAAAAGCAAAACAAAACACTTTTTTAGATTTAGAGATTTATATATATATATATATATATATATATATATATATATATATATATATATATATATATATATATATTTGTTATTTGAGATTTCCACTCCTACACTGATTGTTCCCCTCGTTTTCCATAATTAATTCAACAAGTTGTCGTCCCTTCCTCTTTAGCGCAGCCATTCTAATTTGAAAAGGCCAACCCAAATCCAGTTGACTAATTACTGACAAAACATCGATCGCAGCAGCCGACGGTGTTGTCGCCAACACGCTCCCTTCGGTTGCTCTGTGCTGTGCGTGGTTTTTCATTTCCGATTCTAATTTCCTGCCGAAAACGGTCAACAGGTTTTAATGAATTTACCGCGAATGGGTCTCCGTCAGGGAATGATATAGTATTAGCGATTCCTGGAAAATCGGAAGACAGTTATTCATTAGATGCGGGAATGGAGCAGATGGTCTTCTTTGTTGATTTCGACTCCTTAAAATGATCCATCTCACAAATGAATGTTTATGTTTGAAATTCAATGTAGGTAAAAGAAATGCAGCGTTCATGGACGAGATAGAAATATTATTCAATTTATTATGTTAATATAGGAACATTCTTTCGTTACCTTTGATTCTTTCTGTTAAAAACAAATCTTTTAAAAGATACTTTTTAACATAAATATTGCAACCAGAGATGAGACGATTCATATTTTTACAGAAATCAGAGTTAAATATTTAAATTGTCTCACTTCCAATTTTAAAATTGATTCTGATACGGTTTATGAATAGATATCAAAGAATGAAGACGAAGTATTATCCAGGTGCTCTTCTCCAGATTTGCACACCACACCAAAGTGGGAATTTTTGACCCTCTACAACAGAAAGTTTTTTCTGTCTCGAATTACATTGTAACAATATTAGTTACCAACACCCAAAAGTGTTTTTTTTTATAGAAATTCTCTTAAATATGGAATTTTAGGGAAATTTCACGGATGCCATGTACAAAAATAAAATTCTTTGAGCTACACTCCGATATAAGCAGTAAATATAAAAAAAAAAATTATTGAATTTTTTAATTCTGTGAAAGTTTTCAAGACTCTGCCATTTAAAGATATCTTAATCAGGGTATCCAAGACTTTGAATGTTATATTTATTTTATTTATATTCTGAAACATGGGAATACGGTATTCATTTGTTCTCTAAGATACATGAATGAAGCTACTTATATCATTTAATCATATTGATCGGACATATTATCAGTTCTGATAACAAGTTGCGAGGATTTTTCCAAGTTGAAAAATACTATTTCGATGGCAAATAAATCAAATAAATGCTATAGAAAGTGGATGTTCTAATAAAAAAAAATTAATATGAGTTATAAAAGTGAATAATGCATTTTATTCTCGCCATCAAGGTAACGCTTTTTTAAAATGTCAACCATTTTAAACCTGTTTCTTAGTTTAAAATTTCATTGAGACATGATGGCATCTGTCATTATTCTACTATTTTCCCTAGATTGAATATTATATTTTTTGGGACCTTAATAAATATGAAAAAAATTATTAGATTTTTCTTTTGTATTTGATATGTATTGAAAATGACAAGAATGGTTGTTCATATTTTTTAGGATGAACCGATATAGTGAGGAATCAGGTTTTTGTAAATGTAAATCAACGTTTTAAATATTATCTTACCCCTTTCTATAAATAAACTTCATACCAATATCTCTAATGAGTTATGATCATGCTGAAATTTTCCATCGTCTCCTTCACAACTGTTTTTGATTTGGGGTCTCTTTGATTTCCAAAAAACATTGTTTTTACTACTTTGCAAGATTTTAGGGCTTTTTTTTTTCTTGGTCTTTCTCCATTCAGAACTCAAGACATTCATTCTTCAGTATTTTCTGGGTCCCAAGTTCTACAAATAAACCTTTACTGCAGTTTTCATTTGTATAAATCAGGGATGTATTCGCAAAGCTATTTGAAAAATTTTCCTTTCTTTAGTAACACTATGTTTTATAATATCTAATTTTATATGAAAAGGTGGAAGCGAAATCTTCATTAAATTCAACAAACTTATTCTTTAACTATTATTGAGTCCGGATGTAGTATCTTCCTCTTCCCAAATCGCATCTTCAAAGTACATTTCTAACATAAATTCTGGTTATTTTTTATATAAATACAGCAGAAACAATCTGATGAGTTTAATCGTCCTCTGGAAGCCATTTCTTCTCAACTGCAACACAGACTTAAAATGAAAGGCACTGTGGTGAATAGCATATAAGCCACTAACAGCTCTTCTACCCGAACGATCGTTTTGGTATAATAGTTAAATTACTGGATTGCAAACCACACGGACCTAGGTTGTATCATTAGCGCATCTCTTACCGCTTCAGCACTTCTATTCAAAGCTCGGAATTAAATACACGCGTACCTTGGAACTAAAAAAAATATTGATAGGCGAAGGGAAACAAGAGCAAGAAATTGGAGAATGTTGATGAAAGGGGGCAACATATACCAACACGTTAGTGATAAGTTTCACATGAGGTCTCTTCAATTGTTGTTGCATTTAATGTTTTATTTACATTTTTAAAGTAAATTCTAAATAAATAATAATCTATTCTTCCTTATATAGAATTCATGTAAAATAAATTCTTCTCTAAAATATACAAATGCATTTGAAAATTTCATATCAATAACATTCCATTTCTTTTAAATGTACCAAATTCCAACAGGTTAGAATACTGATTTGTGATAAAAATGGTAAGTAATTGGCATTCAAAAGAATAAAACAAAGGAAATAATTATTTTTAAAGTAATTTTTTCATCGTTGGACCTTGATATTGATATAGTTTACTACGATGAAGACCAAAGACTTTGCAAGGAAACCATATTATGTTGTTTATTCATTCTATTAATTTCATGTCATAGAAATTTTTATTAAGCTAGCAGATAATTATTAGACAATATTACTATTAATTTTACCATAAAAGTGTTATTAATTGTTCAGTATGGCTATAATTATTGTACATATTGTAAGAAAATCTAACTAAAATTTTATAACATTTAGCAAGGTAATTTCAATTTTATAAAAACATTAAGATTATTATTTCTTTAAATAACATTTTTGTGTATAAGGTTCGAAAGAAGCAAATTTTGTCTGATTTTAATTAAAAATGAAATTTAAATAGAAAGCATTTCTAAGATGTGGATTATTTTTTATAATCTGTTCTGTAGAACTCGAACAGACACACAGGCGTATTTTCAGTTATCACTATAATGAATTTTTAATTTCGAGTTAAGTTTTATGAATTGAAAATTGTAACCTTCAGAAGATATTTTTATTTGTGTTATATTTCAAATCAACTGTAATTGTTGGGTTATCTCAGGCAAGGTAACTTAAACTATTATTATGGCAGTTCCTCAGAAGAACACATGCTACAACTGATTTTTTTGGTTAGTTAATAGCGAACATTTGTGTAGAATAGGACAGTTTTATAGAGACACATGCGGATCATGTGAGAGCAAGTAGTTCTTTTTATATTGATCGGCCCAAATATACTATTAAAGGACAGCCTTAATTTTCCGGAGATACGGGCAGATGCCTACAGTGATTGAGTAGGATTGGGGGAAGGATTCTGCTCTCAGCATTAAGGTTAATTTTTCTAGTATCAAAAATTTATAAATAGAGTAGATACATTCAAAGGACAGCTGTAATTTTCTGTAGATATGGGCAGAAACCTGCAGTGACTAGATTGGATTGGAATTAGGAATTCTTCTCTCAGCTTTGAAGTTGATTTTTCCTGCATCAAAAATTTGTAAATTGTGTAGATACATTCAAAGGACAGCTGTAATTTTCTGTAGATATGGGCAGAAACCTGCAGTGACTAGATTGGATTGGGATTATGATTTTGCCCTCAGCTTTGACGTTGATTTTCCTGCATCAAAAATTTCTAAATTGTGTAGATACATTCAAAAGACAGCTGTGATTTTCTGGAGATATAGGCAGATACCTGCAGTGACTAGATTGGATTGGGGTTATAATTCTGCTCTCACCCATGACGTTTATTTTTCCTGCATCAAAAATTTATAAATTAAGTAGATATTTTCAATGCTTTCTTGTTTTATATTTAAATATCAATCTATACTTTAAGTTTTAGTCAAATTAATTCTTATTAAATTGCTATGGTTTTGAAAAGATTTCTTCAATTGGATTAAATGTCTGAATTATCAGCTACTTTTAAATTCCCGATATAAACAAAGCCACAAACTACAGCTTGCAGATTCTTTCACCTAAACAAAATAGAACAAATAACACTTAAAAAAAGGGATTCATTTTAAAAATACAAATCCTTTCTATTTAAATATTTACGAATGCAAAGTAAGGAAGCTCTTCACAATAACGAACGCGTTCATTGCAAATGCAAATAAGAAAACTTGATGATCTCGGATGGCTCGGAATTTAAATGGATTCATTCATTACTGAATCGCTCGATGGGGGCAGCTCTTAACCCAATTCACATGACTTTCAAGTCACGTCTGAGCAATAGCTCGAGGGGACACTTGGGGTTGCGTGCGAAGCCTCCTAGGTGTTCATTATGTCCTTATCATATCCATCTGAAGAGAGCCAAGAAAAATATAACTACTTTCTGAACGGAAATTAACTTTTTAAACTAATTTTCCTATCACGTTTCGTTAGTGCCTTTTGAATAAATTAACTATGAATTTCTTGAGAGTAATTGTTTTTGTTCGTCGAAGTTTGATAAATAGGGAATGCCTGCACAGGTTAATGCCTTTCTGGGAAATGTTAACTGCGTATTACGTTGAGAAATTGTCTAGAAATGTCATTCTGTTGTTATTGAAAATAAGTTTTATGTTATACCGATAGAATATATATTAAAATACACTTGAATGTGCTACATTTGAATTATGTATCTTATTTATATGTTTAAAATTATTTAATTGGATCAGTTCCTTTTAAATGGAAATTTTTTACTTTTGTTCCATATGTATATATATGAATACTGTACCATACTAAGAAACTTTAATTTAAAAATATAGGTATTTTAAAAAATAAATATTTTGCAGAATATGGACATCTTTATACTTCTTCCGCATTATCACCAAATTTTTTTAATTTCTTATCTCTACTCATACCTAACCGCTCTTTTCAATTTTATGAAATAGTTAAAGTACGGTACACTTATGTGACATCATATTATTTACAAATATTGCAATGCATATATATCTTTGTTCTATGCATGACATGAGGATATGTTAACATATTTATACATCTGATATTAATACGATAGATATAAATTGATATTCTTTCTTAACGAAATATATATATGCATTTTCATTTTTTGTGAATATAATCTGTTACTTGGAGTAGCGAAACAGTTTTATTCAAGAATAAGACTTCTATTGTTATTTTTAAAAAATATAAAATAACTTACATTATATTTTTATGGTTATATGTTTAAATTGTTGCTACTTTACATTTAATAAAATTGTAAAATATTAAGTAGGTATTTTGCAAACTTTGTCGCTTTTTTAAAGAGTTTCCATTCAATTTTATTATTGTTAAATAATATTATACTAGAACTAAATAATACTATACTAGATACCAAATTATACTAGAACTAAATATATAATTTAAATAAAATTAAATATATTTTAAATAAAAATACAATTGTATAGAACTGAAACGTTTTTGTTTTCAAATTATTTAGAGATTATCTTACAATTTTTCGTTATAAATATTAAAAAAAATTCATGGAATTTGCTTAAAAAAGATAAAAATGTTAATTCGTTTTTTAGAAATTATCGGGTTTTTTTTCTTCCTTATATTACTTTTAACGCATGTATGATGTGCTTGGTTTTTAGTTATTTACGAAATAAGCCACAAAGTAGTGTATGAAATTTGATTCTGAATCCAGGAATTTGTCTTCCCAATGTAATTCAATTTAATAAGTAGTGGATGGAATATTGCTTATTTCGTTCTTGCTGTAATTATCTAATGTTAAAGAGAGCCATAGTTTACTAATTCTGTCGAACAGTCTAGATTTTTTCATTCATTATATGGGTTTGATTTCTTTCCCATCTTTCCAATGTTTAAAACGTTCCACCTTGAAGTTGAATAAAATTCAGATTACTTTATTTAACACATTGACGGTAGTATCTGAGCTCTTCTTCAACCTAGAATTTAGTTATTTAAATTTAAACACTAAAATTTAGTCATTTATGGATATTATAATTCAATAACAAGTTAAAGTTTTTAAGGGTTCTGTGAAACCTTAGTTTAATAAATGCAGTAACATTTTCCAAAACGAAAAAATTATCTAATAAAAAAGGAAATAAAATAATACAGTTAAGAGACTAGAGTGAATTAGTGCACAGTAAAATTTTAATTGGCTGAAGTTATATGATGATTTTCGAAATGTATTTCGTATTGCATGAATGGATGTTTTATGCTACCTATCCTCTTTCATGGACTACAATCTACATATTTCTTAATTGTTGTTTTTTTATTTCAAGATTGAATAAAAATAAATTTAATCAGCAAATTATTAAGCATAGGTCTTCATAATAAACAAAGTAAAGCAGCATAAAAATTGTCTTTAAAAATTAATTAAATATTTCTATTACCCTTTAACTAGCAATCGACGACCAGTTGGTTCTTTAAGATGATTGGTCATCTTCATTTTAATTAAATCTCTTGTGCATAACTTGATCTTAAATATGTTGGATCTCTTTTGACTCTCTAAAAAGATTATTTTTAAGCGTCAAATTGTGATGAATAATTGGATGAATGTAATTTGTAATGGATTCAAATTGTCACTTGAACTTTAGAAAAGTAAATGTCCGCGTGATGTGATCCCTCTTCTAATTGCATGCTTGCATGTTATCGTTCATCATAATATAGCATCATTTCCTGATTCTTCATTTAAGCTGTGCAGATAATGAATAGAAGATTCCTTATCTGTTAATAATGGAAGAAAATAACACGTTCAGTTTGATAAAATAATAAAGTTGGTTTGAATTTATTTTCAACAATAAAGCATTTTATTAAAAAAATAGTCGCCTTTGGCAACCAATTCGATCGCCGGATTTATTGGTTATAATTAATTTCAATAATTATACAATTTAGATAAAATTTCATGCCCATGATTCTGGAAAAATTGTCAGATATGAAAGCCATATTATTTTCATTGTTTTTCATGTGTTCTGCTCATTGCTCATATCAAATTTTCTAATGGATACCAGTCCCATGACATCATGACTCTATTTTCCGATCCGTTTATTTTCTAAATTATAAATATTAAAACTTTGCATTTCCATTTGTCCTACAAACTACATAAATAGTAAACAGGATCCTTCTTTAGCTTTGTGAAATGGAAGAAAATCGCGTAATCAAATATTTGATGAAACAATGAAAGCGATTTCGGTTCCATTGGAAAATATACTAAAGATATATGATATATACTAAAGTATATGTTTAAAAGTTAATTAAATCTAGTCTAGAGGACTTTGCAATAATTAAATTGTCGTTTTTGAAAAAATAAATTTTTGGTCTTTTACATGATATAAAAATTATTTTTGTGCAGTGATATTTTGGAAATTATCTCCGAAAAATCTCAAAAGAAACTTATTTTTTAATTAAAATTGTAACTAAAATTTCAAAATTTTCACTCTAAGGGGCACATTTTTATCTTCCAGAATATATGTGGGCCAAATTCGATAGTTCTACCTTCACTGTCTATTCTGTAGAGTGCAACCTACGCACACATTCATTTTTTTATTTTAAGTACAGAATATTAGAAAAAATAATTAATTTTTATTGATTAAAATTATATTTGAAATTTAAAATGTTTCTCGGTGATACACATCCTCATCCTCAAAATTTATTTGATAGTTCTGTCAGTCCTTCTGGGGGCCAACACAAACACCTTTGTTATCAATGAAGATAGAAATGACAAAGACTGTTATTTATTAAGATTAGTGGAATAAGTTATTCTCTACAGATCAAGCTATTTTAGCTGTTATACGCAGCTATTTCATGAAAAGCACTAGAACCCTATTTGAGGATTCTTCTTTCTATTCAAAGTTATGTTAAGGCTGTTTTATAGAATTTAGGTTATTTTCATGAATCACATTAACATCACTGCTGAAACTCACTGCTCCTGTCATAATGAACTAGCTGAATTATTACATCATTCACCACTTTCCATTATTAATCAAAATTGAGCCATTAATAAATATTTCTTAACATTTAGAAATTCTCATTTCCCTGCTTTAATTTCTAATGAATTCGGGGCCGATATCTTTCATAACGGAATGTCCGATAAACAACGGTATTGCGACATACATTAAAACATTATCTCAATTGTCTTCAGAATTAAAATGAAGTAAGTTTAAAAATTAATTTTTTTAACCCTTTGTTTCATGAAGCAACCTGAATAATCATTTGAGTGTACTTAATTATAAAAGGCGTGAAAGAAAATTTAAATTTTTAGTCCAAATTTCTATTTTTAGAATTGATTCTTCAATATTGTCTTCATATTTTATACCCATCGAATACAATACATTGCATTGACTATTGCATTTGATACGTAACGATTTGTATATTGCGAAATTGACTGAAAGATTTGTGATTGACTGATTGCCCGCTTAACAATATTATCATCTTAATAATATTTAAAGTAGACATCGAAAATCATGCCGAAAATAAGTAATTTTTATCAGAACTTGAACGCCGATAAAAATACGTTACTAAAAGATTTTATAAAACAAAGTAGATTTGTTAAAAATTGTTTTAAAATTTTTTCTGAAAAATTCTTAAAATGAAAGATAAGAGTGTGTGAAATCAAATTAAGATATCTAAAAAGATAAGTTGCCGAATTTTAACACATTGCGTACGGACCACGAGATTTCTCGTTTTTAGTAGGCCAAACGTTGTGCCTGGCCACGAGATATCCCGTTGGGGGGGGGGGGGAGTAAATCAATGCATAACCAACCCGAGGCAAATATTTAACGCATTTTGGACCGCAAAGAAATATGTAAGACATACTCGTGGAATTGGAAAAATTTGTACGCTCTTAAATCATCATAACTGTTATTTATGAAGCAATAAAAGACGGGAGACGCAATACGAGAAAACTAGTGAGCTGTCCGTAACAGATGGGACGCGAAACACGAGAAAATTCGTGAGCGGTCCTTAATGTTTTAAAACAAGATACTGCTACAAATAGTGCCTAACACCATCACACAAAGGAAAATGATTTACCAAATATCACAATCTAAAGCATTATTCATGTCTGTGAAATAAATTATAGTTAAAAAGTTTAAAAAATCTTATATAATAAATAGATATATAAACTATATAGTAATATTTAAGAATACTTTATGTAAATATACGAAATGCAAATTAAAAATGTGCATTATGCATCCTATTTCTAGCCGAGAAGGCTTCTAGAGCGTTCAAAAGTGTGCTGATCCTGGGAGTGCGCAGAGCGCCGTACATAATGTCAGATTAGTTTTTTGTGAAATATTTATTTTTCAACTTATAAAGGAAGACACTAAAATTACGATTCATTTCTTATAATCAAAGTTTTGAAGAAAAAGTCTCTACTTGTTCGCAATTCCTTCCAAATAATTTAATATTTAATATCTAACGATGCTTTCTTGTATCGTGCTATTTACAGAAAATATACCAACCTAAAATCATTATCATGTTAATGAAAATCGACGTCTGTTTTCCTTGAATAAGAAGCTACCATTTTCTTGATAAGTATCATTTCAGTGATGTCGCAATAAAAAAAAACTTAAGCACTGTATTTTCCCCCCATTTTCATTTAAAATGCTCACGCGATGCAATGAAACTGCATGTTTCCTTATCCAGGAGATTCACTAAACGCAGGATTTCCATTATGCTATTTTTCTAAGTAAACACAGAATTTGAAATCAGATCCTTACGAAATAGCTTGGGAAGTGAACGGGATTTTAGAGGGAAAAACCATCCTGTTTCTTTCTCTCTTTTCATTCACTTATTGGAAATTATACAAAAATAAGGTATAATAATTGTCAAAAGCTTCATCCTCGAGATTTAAATATTCAAACTTAAGACTCCGATGAGTCTGAAATTCCATTTTTGGCATGATATCTGTCTGTGAATCTGATTATTCAGAAAAAACAATAAATTAAATGAATGCAAGTTAACTTGTGAGGCCTGTGTCATAAATGCGAATTTTATCATTTTTTAGATAAAATTTGAGCGAAGAAAACAGGTGTCGTTCTCATATACTTATTCGTTTCCTTCATTCATAAGAGGAACCTACGTATGTCATTCGATTTCAAATATACGAAACAACTGAGAAAGAAATTTCCTATTTATTCATTTCCTTTGTTATTCGTACATTTACATTCACTGTGGGAGTCTTTCAATCAAATATAATCAAATTGTTGGAATTTTTTTTATAAATATATTATATTTTCACACAAAACGTGCATTAATAGTACAAAGAATTATATTTAGGTTTTAGTTGCTATATCTACAACTGGCTTTATAGCTCTTTTAATTCTAATGCTTTCTGATATGTATTTCTTAATAAAAACTCGAAGATGTAATGAATAAAAAAATTTTTATATGATTTTAAAAGAGATGATAAGTTTTATCTTAATACCTTAATGTTATGTATCTTCCTAAGAATAAGCGTTCGAATATTATAATTTATTTGGTCACTTTCCTGTTCAGAATTATTTTTGTATTTTCTGATGGGAATGGATTCATAGTACAGCGTTTATGTTAAACGCATTCAGTTAAGGAAGTCATGTATAAAACATATTTTATCTAATATAGAAATGAATAAACATTTTCTACCCTACAATAATTAAATTGAATTTTACCATTTAATTTTTTTTTATTTTATGTGATCGTGAGTAAATTATTCAAATTCGTAAAAATGTTAAGACATGACACAATATTTTAAATATGGTAAATAATATTTTAGGAATTCAAAGGAATTTTCTCCATACTTTACTTTTAGTCATCTTCTGAATTTTAGATGACAATTTTGTCGCTTATTTCACGTAGAATATTCATTCAGAAACCAATTCAGATGATATGTAGCCATTTATTATCAATTATTCATCAATGACAACACCATTCTTCTAAAGTTTATTTACTGTCTGTAACTTCTCTGTTCAGTGATACTCATCAGCTTGTTTTGATTTTTTTCCCAGCAAATCGGAAATAAAATAAAGAAAAAATGTTGCATTCCTCTCGGTAACTGTTATTTGTCTTCTCTGTATCATAAAATTATATTTAATTTCTTTAAATAATTGAGTTTGAATTGCAAAAGACTAATTTATCAGCTTTTTTTTTCATGATTAAAAAAGCTGGTATTTATATTGTGTAAGATTAGTAATAATATATAGAATTATTTGAAGTTTAGATGCCGAAAATGGATACTGAAAATCCAAAAATTAAAGAGTTTGATCTTTATAGCATAAACATTAGATATAATTATAAGTTTCTTTGTAATGTAAAAGGTTTAAGAGACGTCCCCTAGTATCCAATAAAATAAGAAAAAAATTATTCTTTGGATAAACGGAGAATAAATGAGGAAAAACTGACCCCAAATTCATTTTATAGAATCTCTGGGCCCAGCGGTGCTATAATATAATCAATACAACATATATATATATGCTGGATAATAAATTATCCATTTGTTGTCTTTAGTAAGGTTCCAGAAATGTATGATATAAAGCATTTTTGAAGTTGTGACTTTACCATCCACTTACTTAGAATACATTCCCAAATACATAGATATTAATCATGCTTATAAGGTATAACATTGTTACACAATAAAAACGGCCATGTTTCCAGCATTTTGAATAAATTGTGACATTATGTTGTGAAACATATATTTTACGTTTCACTCTGTTCCTTTAAATCATCAGGCGATATATGGTGTACTTTCACTGTAGAATATTATCTCAAACAGCATAAATCTATTGAGATATTTGGATTTTACTTAGATGAGTATCATCTTACAGAGCTTGCGAAAGGTATTTTGTGAGAAATTTCTCGGTTTTGAACCATGTGAAAATAGTAAAGACTATAACTCAATGGATAATCCTTGCTTTGGGGTTCCACATCACACCTAAGTGTAGATTTGGACAAGCAAAAGCAAGTCAATTTTTTATAGATTCCAGATATATATATATAAGAAAAATTTCTATTGTTACTGCGAAGAAATATTGTAAAATGTTAAATAGAATAATTAAATGTTTAGTATTTAGTTACCCTTTGAGCAATAATGGCTCGAATTATAATAATTATCTCGCTTAATCTTAATTACATTCAAAAGTAATAAGTACTCTTACCACCGCTTATATACGGCATCAGCTGTTTTCCAACGACATTGAGTCCCAGCTTCAACGTAGAGTAAATTTTCATGAACTGAACTTCATGAAAATTTACTCAAAAATAAAAAAGTGTGTACACTGTTCTTTATGTCTAGAATGTTCTTGTATTTAATTATCGATATTCTTATTAAATTTATTTAATTTAAATTCAATTTAAGTTTGGAAACTCGATAAATATTATTGATGCAGTTTCTGGCCCCCTCCTCACTTTGTTTCTCTCTCTCTCTCTCTTTTCTTTTTTTTTCTCTTTTTGAATTTAAGATTTTTCTAATGATGATCCTATGAGTAATTCGACTTCAAATTTGACGCATAGACCATTTAAATTCTGTAATTCTTAATTTTCCAATTTATTTCTCTGCTCATAAAGTAATCATTATTAAATTATACTAGGCTGTAACGTTTTTATGTTTATACAATGTGCCAATTTGTCTAGTGATTCCATTAAATACAAAATGAAATTCATAATTCAGTTAATTAGACATTCAATTTCAAGAAATTCATAGCTTTACTGTAAAAAAAATCCAGGAAATCGCTTTAAATTCCCTGAAATTAAGTACTAAGAGTCCATACTAGGGAATATTTTAAAATATTTTCACACTTGGGGCCCAGTAGTAAGAATACTTACCACTTTTAATTTACCCTTAATGATTACTGGTAAGTAAATTTCCAATCTCTTATTTCCTAAATTAATTGAAAAAAGACAAAATGTTGATGTTTTTCTAGTTACATCATTATCAGTTTTATCATGTAACTCAAAACATTTTTATTTGGATCATTTTATTGCAAAGTATTAATATAAGCCAAGGTTACACAAAAGTTGCATTATGGATGGAACCGAGTTTCTCTTCCACTGTTAGATCACCAAACCGAGAAATCACCATTAAACACATCACAGATCTCAGTTATATGGATCTTTTCAAATCATTTTTCATCATTAACATCCGAGCTTTCATAGATTGTGAAAATATATTTAATAATGCACACGAGTCAACTTTGGGGACCAGTTGATTAGTAGTGAAAATTGATTTTATTTGCTTTTAATTAAATATCTTATGCATAAATTAATGTTTATAATTCCTTTAAGAGAATCTTTTTAAGTATTAAATTGTGATAAAAATCATGTTGCGTTGTTTTAAAAACTTACATTGTTCTGTTTATAAGGCATATGAGCCATCCTAACCAAATTACTTAACATGACATGTCATGCTATTAAACTAGTAACTCTGCAGATAATCTGTCTTCGTTCTTTAGGACTATTTTAAATTCACTCTCTTTTTTCTCATGTAGAAAGATATTAAACAGAATCTTCTTTTCTTAGTTTTCAACAATAGAAGAAAACCACCCGATTAAATATTTGAGGGAAAAGTGAAAACGGTTTGAATTTCAAATTAGCAATGATATCTATTAGTGAAAATTACGCTAAAGAATATTTTCAAAAACTCCCCAAAAGTCTCGGAAAAAATTTGCTCGACAATTAAAAAGATATCATAAAAAACATTTTTTAAATCTGGAAAGGGTGGAAAAAGTTTAGTTTTCTCCAATTATATTTTTGAAAGTTATGATAAAAAAATTTCAAAGTTTCACAATTTTTAATTAAAATTTCAAAAATTATAACTTCGAAGTGTACATCCCCACCTTTCAAAGTTCCTTTAGGATATTTTTACTAGTCATAGATCATATGGTCTTTCTCGTACAGTGCAAACACGCACACAGATGCTCACACATTCGTTCATATCTGATATTAATAAAGATTGCATTGTTCTATGTTGATATCATCACACTATAACAAAAGATTTATGATTACCAATTCCTTTTTTCATATTAAAGCCTTTCACAGTCGCGTTTGACAACCGGCTCGTTCACCTGGAATTTATGTTGTGGAATACTTCTGATTAAATCTCTTTTGCAAAAATTAATGTTTAGGATTCCCTTAAGGAAATATTTTAAGCAACAAATTGTGACAGAAATTAAAGACCTGTGAGTTATATGAGTAATATCTTTTCTATTCATTAAGAAAATGAACAATTCTTATAAAGTAAAGTCCCATGACATCATAGCATTATTAATAATGTACATGCTTGGTTGATTTATCTCCAAACTTTCGCGATGCTGTAACTTCATTATCTTATTCGTCTTGCAAACAATATAAATATTAGACAGAACTCTTCTTCTTTAACTTTCAATAATATAAAAATATCACGTAATTAAATTCTCTGTAAAACAATTGAAAAAGTTTGAATTTCAGAATAATAATGTAATTTATTGTTGAAAATTAGAAAAAAGAACTATTTTTAAAAAATTATCAACATTTAGGAAATATTTACATGATTATTTAATTGATATGCTTGAAAAGTTCATTGTTTAAATGTTAAAATGGTGCAAAAATCGGTTTTTGAGAAAGTGAGTGAAAAAATCGCCATTTTTTTCTTAAATTTTAATATATAATACTTAATTAAAAATCGCTTCGAGATGCGCATTCTTCTCTTTCGAAACACATCTTTGCCAAATTTGATATCCCTAAGTCCAACAATATGTCCTGTAAAGCTCCAATATATGCATACAGCCTTATTATGAGCAAAGATTATATTTGTAAAATATTTAATCACAATCAGAATCCTATTAAATTTGTATAATATCGAGAAGTCACGGACCATTTCAGATAAATACCCTTGAACTGGGATTTTGATGTCAGGAATGTCAGTACCAAAGCATCACTGTAAAACTGTTTTCTCATCTGAGAAAGTGCATGCGATAGGAAAATTGCATGCAAGAAACATCATTCCACCCTACTCGATTCCCTTGTGGAAAAGAGTATTTTTTACGAAAAGAATGCGTTACTGCACCTTTAGGAATATTTTTTTTCCAGTTTGCAGAATAAGTGTGAAAAAAGATTTTTCTTGTATTCAGTAGCGCATTTTTAGAAAATAACGTGAGTATTATTCCTTCTTCCGAAATATTTTTGTACCCTCATTTAAAAAAATGTATAAGCAGTTAATGGTAATTTTACCTAAAATTAGGTTTCTTATTTTTACATAAAGTAATAGTTTGCATGAAAATATTCAAAACAACATAGCAATATTTACATATGAATTTATAACGTGTGTCATTAAATTCCAGCAATTTTTTTTTATTTAAGATATTTGAAAACATTGTTTGATAACATTGTAATTTATTTTTTAAAGTCACCAGAGTAGAAAAAAAAGTATTTTGATCTACCCTTTAAATTGGATTCAATTTTTAAAAATTTACTTTTAAAAAAAATTTCTGCTTCACCTAATATGATTTTTTTAAAGTGTATTTTAGATTCATTAATATATATTACACCACATTGTACATTTTTTTCAAGATGTATGTATTATTAAAATTTATATAAGACTTTTACTATTGAAAAATGATGAAATCTAGCAACATCTCATTTTATATCTTCAAAATAAATGAAACAAAGCCACTGAATGTGATTGCACACATAATTTTAATATTTAATAAATATAAGAAAGTACAAATACATTGAAATATTCATTTTAAACTTGAAAATATGCCTCAACATTTTAAAAATATAATGGTGATGTATATGTGATGTATTTGTATATGTATTTCATTTGTTCTAAAATAGAAACCAAAATGATTCTTGAAGTATTGAAGGTACAATTATAAAATTTTGGCACAATTAGTAAAAATGTTAAGAAGAATGAAATAAAACAATAAAATAAAAATCGATATTTTGACTTGTTTGGGGATATTTTCCGCCCTTAAAGCGGAATAAGCCCTTAAAGCCCTTTCGTAATCCCTTATTAAAAAGGATAAATTAATATTTTATTTTATTTTTATTGATAATATGGATGATCAAAACAAAATCATAAAAATATAGAAAATCTATCTTCAAAAACTTCAAAGAAATCTAGTTATGAAAAGTGTAAACCAATGGGAATTATGAAAAGTGTCTCTCAAACACTTTCTCGTGTACTTTCTAATAAGGGTATTGGCCCAGAGGACGAATTGGATGTTGCTGGTGTACAGTAGTTACGAAACATTAATCTTTAGAGTGAATTGAGCACTTTTACTTAAGCTATCGTAAGATTCTTGGCGAGTTTTTTTCACGATTAATTCTTGGCATGCGGTGTGCATGTGTGTGTGTGTGTGTGTGTGTGTTGGTGCTCTACAGACTAAACTGTTCGATCTACAGCTACCAAATTTGGCTCATGTATAACTTTCAGGTCGTGAATGTGCACCTCAAAGCGATTTTTAATTATAATTTTAATTAATTAAAAATTAAACTAAATTTTGACGTTTTTCTACTATAACTTTCGAAAATATTACAGCACAAAATTTGATTTTTACATCATATTGAAGATAAAAAATTTATCTTTTTAATGATACCAATGTTTTTAATTACAAATTAAACTATTATTTTTAATGAAAACTATTTTTAATGAATTTTTTAAAAGATATTTTAACCATATTTTTCAACAATTTATTTCCCATAAAATTAAAATAAAATCTAATCAGCAAGAGCACATTTCTCGTGCATGGGAAAAAATTACTTTTTATCAAAGTGTAGTCATTACATTGATAAAAGTTCAAATTCAAATATAAATTAACTGTTACTGAGAATTAAATTTCGGAAAAATGTAATTTTCAGCACGTGTGTGTATGAAGTAAAATAAATATTAATTTTGATGTTTTTTGAAAAGTAAATGCAAGGAAACGTTTTCTATGATCTTTTCCAATACCAATATTGCTAATTCATTGAAACAGTTTTATTTAAGGCAATATATATCTACAAGATATCTATTCCAGTCAGATCGCAACAGTAATTTGTAAACCTTCAGTAATGGACATGCTTCTGCTAACAAATGGTCTAAGGGAAATAAATAATTATATTCTTCTTAAATTGAGTCAATAAGTGCTGATGAATTACAAATTTTAAATTTCTACGTACGTTATCTGCCTTATGAATCACATTTAACAAAATATTATTGAGACACTAATATCTTAAATAAAAAAAGTTGCCGTCCAATCAACTGAATCAATTATTAAAGACGACCGGTTTCAAAATCATTACTTTATAAAAACAGGCGGTTTTAGATCACCGCATCGACCGTCTCAAAGGAGCCAATCTTCTCCCAGGTTTTTTCAAGAGTGATTGGCTTAGATGGTGAAAATGTTTATTGTTCTGATATTCAAAAATTAATAAATCTGTCAGATAGAAACGTTTATTTATTTATTTAGAAGCTGGAGTGTCAAGAATATTTTGCAGAATAGGAATCTATAAGACCAAAGGGCTGTCTAAAATTTAAACTTCATCATTTTGTGAAGTAATATTTATAAACCGAAAAAAATAAAATATTATTGTTGACAGAGTATATACTTTTAAAAATGAAGCTAAAAACTGAATTTTGCGAAGAATCAATCCAGGAAAATTTTGTTGAATAATTCTTTGAGATATTAAAAATTTTGAAAATTATTCTATTGTGCACGCAAGACTTCAATGCCGAACGACTCTGCTTTCAGTTCTCATTTTTTTAATATGGTACTTGGATTCAATAAAAAAGTCTTTACAATAATTGCAGTTTCATCATTTCCACTCTAATTTAAAAATGAATTTTAAGTGCGCTGATTGAAAATTAGAGAGAGAGGCTTAAAGCCTACATAATAGTACAAGTGAATTAATTGGCTATCAAGAAGCTGAAAAATATTTTGCTGAAAAACCTATTATGAGACCAAGTTATATAACATATTAATTGAACCTTTTAGCCGGAATGAATACTGCCGAACCGGCTGGTTGCCAAAGGCGGCTAGTAGTATCTAAAAGTTTAATTTATGTTTTAGATACGTTTTTCTAAATCGATTGAAACAAAAAAAAATTGGCACAGAACTACATTTGTAGTCACAAATTTACATACAAGATTTGTTGTGTTTAAGGCAATGCGTTTTTGAGTTATCACGTTTCTGAACGTACAGACCGACAGACGACCTTTCCTTATAGAGATTGGATTCAAAATTTAATAGGTGTCTACACTATGGAAGTTTGTGTGCCGAATTTTATGTATCTCACTCTCTTCGTTTACCAAATAACGTATATTCGAACAGTTGGACAGACAGGCTTCTTCTGAATGAATTGTGCTCAAAATTTGATAGAAAGCTATGAAGTATCCATAAAAATCCGTATGTCATATTTCATACGTCTAGCTCAAAACATTTGAGTTATATTTGTCAGAAACAAATAGATAGAGATAATTCTAAAAATATATACATATATATATATATTTCTCGGAATTCGTCAAAATCCGGAGTTCGAATTTTTTTTGGCGATTACAATATCTCTAAACATTCTATACGAAAAAGGTTTTATAATAGGTGTTGGACATCAGTACAAAAGAAAGCTACATAAAAGAAGCAGTTCTATATAAGACGTGGATGAATCATAATTTTTCTCACTTTTTTTACGAGAAAAATAATTCTTTGGAAAAATAACAGTTAGAATTGCACATCATTTTGGGAAACCAAATAAACCGACATTAACTACAAAAAGAAAGTCATTTTTTTATTTACAAAAAAAATGATCATTTTTATTTTTATTAAAAATGAAAATCAGGGTCAAAAATATAAATATTAAAAATTGTTTGCAAATCGAGCTTTATACTTAACATTCAGATCCTTTTGGCTATCAAAATTTTTTTTTAAAAATGTATAAGTTAAATTTATTTTCTTGATAATACTTGAGTACCCTTATTATATTTAGTTATGTTCAAAATATTAATATAGTAGTAATTATTTATGAATGTGTTATGTTTTTTTAAGGTAGCTGTAATCAAAACTATTTTCTTAAAGCTTCTTAAATTTTTTATCGGAACTAAAGGTTTTTGCTTTTAATTATATTTACATTCGTATTAATTACATTTTAATCATTTAATTTATCTGTTTTCTTTTTCCCGAAAGTGTCCTCTTTTGACTGATAAAAATAATTTTATTAAAACCCGCCAATAATATTTTGGTATTGCATATTTTAAATTGCTAAAATCTTACACGTAAGATAAAAATTTATACTGTAAAATAATTTTTAATTAAATAAATTCAGTATGTAAAATACTTGAAAAATATCTCTTATTTCTTTTTATATTTATATTTTTTGATAGTATAAATAGATTTTATCGACAATGACTTAACTGAAATTTTGTAAGTTCTGCAGAATTAAAAATAAAAAAAGTTTATTTTATTGTTATAAATGTGTTAATATATCTATTTCAACATTTATTTAATCATTCAAATGATTTAAATTTAAAAAATATTTGATTAATGTAATTTTTAATCCTCTGTTCCTCAATTTATTTTATGGATCTAATATAAAGTTAATAATATTTTTAAAATCTTAATAAAAAATTTTTTTATATTTTATCAGTACGGAACAAAAATTTGTCAAATTCGGAAATAAAAATCTGTTTGTTATTAAATCAAAATGATGAAGCTAGCATTCACAGCAATAGTTAGACGAAGAATAGAAACAAGGAATATGATGAAAATGAAAGATGCCCCTCCCATTTTCAAGTCCCTGGAAGATCAGATCCATAGACCCTTTTCATCACTTATAGCATAGAGACAAGAAAGATTTAACATAAGAAAATATTAAGGCATAAAAAAATGTGTTAAAAATTTATGTAAATTTAGGGTTTAAGTAGTCTAGCTTTACTTGCTTTATAGTAGATTTTTTTAAAAAATTATTCAAAAAAACCTCAAATTTCTTAAATATACTTTTTTTAGTAACGAAAAATATCGTAAAACTTCCGATTTAATAAAATATTTAGTATCTTTTATTTCTACTTTTAATTGAACTTAAGAATTATTATTATATAAGCTTTGAAACTTAAACAAAGATAAGCATGACTTCATCATTCATTTGAAAAATTCATTAGGCTTAGTATCGAATAATATGCTATACTTTTTCTTTCTTTCTTTTAGTTTGTGAAGCATGCCACTTATGAAATTAAAAATTATAAGAGATTAGAGAAAAAGTTAGAAGAAAAGAAAATTAGAAAATCAGTCTCAATATTTAAGTTACTTCAATTCGCTGATTATTGTAAGAAAATCATGTTATGCTGGATTCCATTTTAAATTATTATTAAAAGATTAAAGATAATTTTTTTACCATCTTCAACTTTAATGTAGTTTATGTCATTTTAATAAGATTTATTAGAATGACGTAAGCTACATTAAGGACCTTTTAGAATTCCTGCTTAGAGAGCTTTTGCGAAGTTCTTCTCTTGAGTTTATGTCTTATTTATTAAAAATTTCTATCGCAAAGGAATGATAATTTTATTATTTTCATGCTTATTATGAATACTGAACGTTTCTTTTCATACATTTATTTTTATAATTAAATAACATTATCAATTAAGTATCATTAATATTAAAATGAAGAAAACCATTTCTTAATAATTAAGCTACCTTGTTATATAGTATCTGATAAATATAGTATCTGATAAATATTTAACCATTAAACTTCGACATTTACCTGGTTCTTATCAACTATGTAAGAATTTCTTTAAAGAATTTTCTAAATCACAAGAATTTTTAAATATTTTCCCTATGATGAAAGATATTTGGGAATCCACAAAATGAGTTCCAATTTTATTGCTTCTTTTCACTTTGATTAATGCTTTCTTTAATGTCCTAATAATTTATAGCTATGTGAAAGTATAATAAAGTGAGTTGAATTTAAAATGAAAGTGGAAAAAGAATCATTTTAATGATGTACTTATATATATTAATTTTTCAAATATTACTTACATTTTTATTTAAATAAATAATTATGCTTACTTGATTTTCAAGAAGTTGTGAAGTTGTTAACTTTGTGAACGAACAAAAGTTAGAAGTTCTTTTTTAGCTTTAATTCACTTTTTTTTCGCATATAATTTAAGTTGACTGTCAAGATAAAAGAAAAGATATTTTCTTAAATTTTCTAAATTTCAAAATAATTTACAATATTAAAATAAAAGATATTAAGCTAGAAATTTCAAATTTATTAATATAAGTTCAAAAATATTTCCCTTTTCACTTCTGAAATTTTTGAGGATGTTTCAATATGCCAATCAATTTTTTCTTATAAATTCTATAAATATTGAAAAATTTGATTTACTTAGTTAAACTTACAAGAAATTATTCTAATTAAAATTAGAGAATTCCTGTCTGGTTTTGCCCTGTCTTTAAAAAATAAATTTAGTCACCTATACTTTTTTAAATAATACAAGTTAATTGACATCTAAAAATTAAATAACTAATTAAACTTATTCGGATATTTGAAAGCTGTGGGGTGGGGTTCCCAACTTAGAAGAACAAACTAAAGAAAAGAATTTTTTTTTAGTATTAAATGAATTTGTTGTTTGCTTCACACACTGCTTTCTAGGTGGGCTGTCAGAATAAAGTGAAGGGATGTAGGTGTAGAAAAACGGCTAAATCGTTTTCTCTCATCTCCAGGCTGTTCTAAATACCGCTGTACCCCCACTCTAATTCACAACCTCGCAGACGATTTTGAAAAAATTCTTATGAACATTTTTATTTCTTCTTGATTTTACTATATTCTGAGATTAAAAACGATTTTTTAAACTTAAGAATACAAAAAACCGCTTCATATCTGAATCAGATTTTCTGCCCTCCCCTTTCATAATTTACAGAATAGGCTGTTCCATCGTTCGCTGCTACCCGAGGTCCGCAGTTCGTCGCCGATCGTTTGTTCCGGTCGGTTCCCGGGTGTCCATTGGCGTTAAGGGAAGGTAAAATCGTCTGCTCGGAATGGAATGCACCGATCTTTGAATGTCAAGTCAGATCAGAATGAGGGTTGAGGAGAAAAGTATTAAATTTTGAGGCACCTGTTAGATTAAGTAAAATTCTTAGAGCAACCAAACAAAAGAAACGAAACAAGGAATTCGGATTTTTTTTTTAATATTAAAAAAAAGAAATTTTCGTAGCGTTAAGCCAAACGATTTTTTTTTCTCCTTTTCGTGAAAAATTCTTACTTTGTATTCTTATTTTGATTGGTTAGAAAATTATTCTTTTCGTTGATTTTCGTACGAGCTGAAAATCTCAAGTTATTTATGCCGAAGCGGTGGAGTTTTCTGTTTGACCTGCGACACCTGTTCAAGTGCAACCACACAAAAATGATTGAAATCCTCGAAAAGGTAAAATTGCCATTTTTCATTCGTGAGTAGTATTAGATTTCCTTTACAATAACATGAATTAAAACTTTAATTCCAAATATATAAAAATAGATCCTGATTAATTTAGATTTACTTTATTATAAATATTAGAGTTTTCACTATTACCTACTATTAAGTCGTTGCTTCCCTCGTGAAAAAACTTATACATCATGTTTGCATTAAAAGGAAAAATTTTAATTCCAAACACATAAAAAAATTGAACAGGGTTCATTTAAAAATTTATTCATTTAAAATTGGCCTGCTTCATTTATTTCCTATCTGAAAATTTAAAATTATCAGTTTTATTTGAGAATAATTTTTATATTCTGTTTTCATAATATGAAATGAAACTTTATTTCCTAATACATGAACTACGTTGCCATTTTTTTTCGTGAGTAGTTTTAAAAATACTGGTTGCTTTTAGTATAAGTTGAAAGATAATTTCTGAATGCATTAAAAATTCATTTATATAATTCATCATGATTACTTTTATTCGAAAGCTATAATTTTAAATTTATAAATAGATCCATAATGATTACTTTTATTCGAAAATTATAATTTAAAATTCATAAATCGATTCATCATGATTACTTTTGTCCGAAAGCTATATTTTTAAATTTATAAATTGATTCATCATGATTACTTTTATTCGAAAGCTATAATTTTAAATTTATTTATCGATTCATCACGATTACTTTTGTCCGAAAGCTATATTTTTAAATTTATAAATTGATTCATCATGATTACTTTTATTCGAAATCTATAATTTTAAATTTATAAATCGATTCATAATGATTACTTTTATTCGAACGCGTATTTTTAAATTTATAAATAGATCCATCGGCATTACTTTTATTCAAAAGCTATTATTTTAAATTTACAAATCATCAAAAAAATTGTCGTTTTATCAATAGACTAAATAATCTGCTTAATAATGAGAGTTGAAATATCTATACACAAAATAGGCGGTAAATTGTTATAAGTTTTTTATTCTAAAGTTTAGAAATTTAAATATACTTGATTTCAATTGAAATTTGCATAATGGTTTTACGGTTTGAAAGTGTAAAGGTGCTGTATTTTTACCATTATGCTAGTTTTTTAATTGATTGTAAAATTTTCAATTTCGAATAAAATTAAAAGCATATTTTAAGATTTCATCGTATTTTATTTTTATGTCTACGGATCTTTCTACAAAATAATCCTTAAATAAAAATTTTGCATTTATCCGTATGAGATTGAATTAATAGTTTTCTTGTAATTTTTAAGATAATCAAAATATTTAAATTTATTCATTTTTTTTTTTTGTATATGGAATTATTAAGCCATTCTTTTAACACGTCATGAGCATTAGGAATTTAAATAGGAATTTTATAATAAGCAAAAACTAGTATCAATTCTAACTATTATTTGATTATTGATTGATTCGGTTATTATTTACAAATTGGCTAAAATTTATTTTAAATGATTTAATTTAAATGATTTGCAAATTAAATATTTTTAATTCTTGAAACTTTTCAATTTACTTCATTTCATTAAGAGGTAATCAAAAAGTTTGAACTTGAAATAGCCATATTTTTCATTTTTACCATAATTCTATTAACATCTGTTTGGTAATGGGCTTGTAACAAATGGCTTATATTATGTATATTATACAATACTTCTTCGAAAATTATACATTTAAAAATACACCTAAAGTTATTGACAGAAAGAATCGTTCTCACAGCTTTATAAATTAAAACGAAATTTAGAAGCATACTTCATATTTTTCGATCATATTTTTATGAATATAATCCTAAGTATCTTCGGTAAAAATAGTGTAATTTTGCTAAAGGAAATTGTTTTTCAAAAGAAAAAAAATTAAAAATTGTTAGAAATTAAATAACAATGTATATCATCAATTATTTGAAGACATACCTCTGTTATGAAAAAGAACCTCCCTTCCAGTTTTTTTTATTGATGTGTAAAGTACAAAAAAATCTGAAAACTGCTACTGAAAAGCAGAATTTGTATGCGTTATTGATAGCAGCAAAAACACATATATAAAATATATAATTACAACAAAATTGGGAATTTTTTTCGTTTTATTTCGTGAATTTTTATTCTTTGGATTTTTGCGCACATTTGCTTGAGAATATATTCCATTATCATGTTCTTTCAAGCTAAATTTTAAAATAAATACACTTAAACTCCTTTTTCTCTTATAGAACACGAAGTTTGCATTTAATATAGAATCTAGCATTTTCTTTTCGTAACAAATTAATTGGATTATTGATTTTTTTTTCATAGTTAAAAAGCGCATCCTTTTTTTTAGAGATTGTCATTTTTTTTTCGAAATAAATTTACGTTACAGTGATAATTACTTCTTAAAAAACTTTAATTCTTAATTTAAACATTTAGATTTTTTAGTCTCTAAGAATTAAATACATTAAGAGAAAATCAACAAATAAGATATCATTTTTCAAAATTTTAAATAGTAGAAATAGTAAATAATAATGAGAAAATATTGGAGATAATGGCATTCTTTGTCTTTTGTTACAGAAATTCGTTAATTCTAATTGAAATCGAAATGTCATAAAAAATATCTATTAATTACAGTTAAGATAAACTTTTCAAATTAATGAATATTATGCATTTTACTATAAAATGTTTTTTAAATACTTACCATTAACTTCTTTAGTTCTGCTGGCATATACTTTAGATAAAATTACACTTTCCTTTTCTATAAAATTGAATCCACAAGATGCAGAAATATACAAAATCATCGACAATATTTAATAAATAAAAACACAAAAAAATTAATCAACTCTATTTATTTTATTTCATATATTTTTTTTAAAAAAATTACCTAAAATTTTGTCAATTCTGCAGTTATAAGATTAAGATGAAAAATATTCTTAGATTTCCTTTATTGTAAAATTTAATTCTTGCTGAAAACAAAATCTAAAAATATACAAAAACTATCTCATTTAAAAACTGAATAAAATATTTACTTCATAGATAAAAACAAAAACAAATAAAATGGCAAAACTGCACAATTTGAAAGATAAAAAAATAATTTTATCAGTGTCAAAAATAAATATTAGCAAATTTAATTAATTAAAAAAATGTTTCACAAAAGATCATGGCAACCTATCGTATTTCAAAAAACAATTTAAGAAAGCTACAAATTGAATTTTTATCTCATTCCTTTAACTCGAAAATGTCTGTCAAACTTTCAAAATTAAATATTTCTTGACAAATGAAAAAAAAACAATTTTTTTTTCTCTTTACAAGTTTCAAAATATCTGATATACTCTTTTGAACACGAGCTACCCTAGAAATAGAGCATTTCTGTCAATAATTATCTCATTTGGAAGAATTTTTGAGTAATGCCCTGCCTTTGCTTTATTCCATCCCCTCATGATAAATCAGGCTCTCTGATCCAATCGGATTTCGCTTTCTGTTTGAATGTAATGTAATTTGGGAGGATTGATTTTCCCTGTAGCGGAGGTTCGAATTTATCGACCGGCTTGTTGCTATACTTTTCCAAAGAGTGGAACTAGCACATTCCTCACAAATATTTCAATTACCGATGGTACCTCTCGTGATTCGTGTTGTATTTTCCTGTAACGACAGAGTCTCTTGTCTCAAATTTTGAATTCAATCTTTTTGTTCAATAGCTGAAAAAATTTAAGTGCGTTGTTATAGACTTCCATTTCTGCTGTTTGGATGATAAATGATAAAAATACAAGTTTCAAATATCCTTATGCTCTTCTAAAAAAAGGAAGGAAATATTAACAGTTTGAAATAAAAAAAATCATAAATTGGCCCAAGGGAGTAATTAATTTATATTTGTATTATATTCCTTATTAATATTTTGATCTTATATTATTATCATATTTCTTATCATACCTAAAAATAAATTCAATTAATCCTATGTTTTAAATTAATTATAATTAATTTATTAATAATAATGTAATTCTTATCCTAAACAAATTCAAAACGCAATCTAATCTTGACTTCCTTATTTGTTCAGGCTTCTAGTTTTTTCCCAAGGAGCTCAGGCTCTAATCTCTGTAAACTTAACTGTCTAAAGCTGAACTGCTATATTACGTAAAAGATAAGTGCCTCAAAGAAATTCTGGATTAATTGTATATCGAAAAATTTCTGCATAAAAGTGTCTGCAGTTCATAAAACCTCTAATTTAGTTTATTCAATCTTTTTTTCTCTCTCTCTCTTCTCTATATTCCAGGTCACAGATCAACAAAGAATTAAAAAAATATATTTAAAAGAGGTCATTTTTGCCTGTTTATGTAGAAAATAATTACAGATAAGGTTCAAAATTATGTTATTTTGACCATTCATAAATAGATTCCTATCATATATACAGACATTATATATACATAATAAATTTCGATGTAAATAAAAAGGGCTATGTGGAAAATGTTCATCAATTCTTTAAATAGTGGAAAAGAAAACGCATTTATTATTATAATTTTAAAAAGCACACTTCTACTGCTACTCAACCTAAAATTATAAACAGTATAATAATAATAATAAAACAAGAATAATATAATAATTTAAAATTATATTTTTACTTCCTTTTCAAATATGCTTTTTTTTGTGAAAGCTTAATAGATCTAGATTCTAAAACGTGCTTTTAAAAATAAATTTAGAGTTAAAAAAATGGAATTTTGTTTTTAAGAAAACTAATTAATAAATTTTTAAATACAATGATCAGAAAAAAAAAATTAAACAAAAATATTAATGAATAAAAAAAAATTTGAATGATTAAATGTCTTTCATCAATAATATAATTCTTGGAGTTTTCCAGTTTCTTTCGTCTCTTTTTGTTTTCTATTCTGTCTTTATTATTCGAAATGATAAGTGTAACTTCTTTTATTTTTTTTATTTTAATAAATTTGTTATTCAACCTGCACGCATTCTTTAAAAGACCTTTATGTATATGTGTATATATATATATATATATATATATATATATATATATATATATATATATATATATATATATATATATATATATATATATAAGAAATTAATCCAAAATACGAACATTATGAAATTTCAATTTAAAAAATTATTTCTGAATCAAACCAAAAAAAAATGCAAATGTATTTAGAGAGCGCTAATGCTACTATTACTAAAACACAGATGAACGTAACCAAATTAGTAATAATATTAAGTTAATATAAGCAAAAAGAATCAAAAAAAGGAAAATAAATGGTGAATCCGGCCTGAAGACTTCTTCAAGGGTCACCCTCAGGCAAGGATTCAAACAAGGGATTTTTTTTCTGTAAGAGGGGTTTGATCCCTCGTGACCCGAAAATCTCCTGAAATTGAGGTCTTAGAGATAAACTAGTTTCACAGAAATAAAATAATAAATTATCCAAATCCAAGCGAAACTACAGTAACACAACATAAACTACAAAAGATCACTCACAAACCAAAAATATCATTAAAACAAAAAGGGAAGCACATACCAATAGCAGGTAACACTCTAGACTATTCTACAAAATTGGTGCAGCTATGGAAGCAGCGGGAAGCTTCAATGTAGTTTGGCATGCTGCCTTTTTTGTTGAGTAGTCTGGATTTTTCATGCTACTGGTATGTTCTTTCCTTTTTGTTTTAATGATATTTTTGGTTTGTGAATGATCTTTTGTAGTTTATGTTGTGTTATTGTAATTTCTCTAATCGTTTTATTTTTGTGAAAATAGTTCATTTCTAAGGCCTCAATTTCAGGGGATTTTCGGGTCACGAGGGATCGATATTTTTGGACACAAAAGTCAGACCCCTCACAGAAAAAATCCTTTGTTTGACTCCCTGCCTGAGGGTGACCCTTGAGAAAGTCTTCAAGCCGGATTCATCATTTCTTTTCCTTTTTTTTTTTTTTTTTTTTTTTGATTCTTTTAGCTAATATTCATTTTTTAACTTATTAACTAATATTTTTTACTAATTTGGTTTTATATATATATAAAACCAAAAGGAGATATATACAAAAGGGAGAGTATTTCAATAAGGAAAAATAAAAAGAAACAATAACAATTTTACTAATATAAACCACCACAAAAATTTCACTGTCAAAAGGTTTTTAAAATCTTACTAGTATTATTAAAGAAACTATGCAATATGTTTTTGAAAAATTCTGGATTAATTTTACATCTTATCTTTTAATAATTTTAAAATAAATTATAAAGACTTAATTGGCATTAAGTAGTGAGTATAATATTTCTCAAAATCTTGTAGAAACAAGTGGCTTTTAATATGACATCGTTTTTTGAATTTAGCTTGCTGTACCATTATTTCAAACAAAGACATTGGGAGAAATGAGAAAAACAAGAATATGCCATTCATTTATATTTTAATTATCAAATAAATAAATTTTATAAAACAATGAGTATGATATTTCATTCAGCAAAGATAGACAATATTAGACGACTACTTTATTTTTTTTTATTTTTTAATAAATATAATGTTCCATAGAATTACAATAATATGACTTTTCTTATTCTATCAATATTATCTAAAATTCAACTCTGTAATTTATTTAATCAAAAACTCATTATTTATTGTATTAAAAAGTTTATCTATTGGATTCAACCAAAATTAGTTTGACGCTCTTTCGAATTACACAACGCAATCGAAAATAAACAAGAACTTTCAGAAATACTTTCCTGAAAAATATTCGAAACACCTTAACATATTGCAAATCTTGTTAATTATATAATTTTCAAAATTATTATCATAAAGCTGCTTTAATCAAAATGGAAATGAAAAGTTATGCTTATATTATCGGTCATGTTTGAATTTCAGATTCTCAAGATTGTTCAGCTTTTTATATTTTACTTTAATCATTTGCTTTCATTGATATTGATGGAAAATTAAATGGATTAGCTGGTAATGGATTAGATGGTAGCTGTTAATAAATCCATTAAAAAGTGCACCGCCTCAAAATAATATCTATTTTTAAATAGCGTCTAACCTCCCTTAAAATGGCATCTTTCGAACTGCTCTGTTGCAACTGTAAAGGTTGTTTTGCAACGGTAATGTGCAGTGTCGGGGGGAAAGTTTTTTGCTTCTATGGTGAAATTTCAAGCTATGTCTATACTGCAGGAAAAATACTATTTTTTCGCAGTTCTTTCTTTTTTATTTATTGGCATTAGGGAATTCATACATTTTTTGGTCAGGAATTCATTAAATTTAATGTTAATTTTAATTCCATCTTTTAATTAAAAATAAACATTCTTTTAATGTTGATACTTCGCATCATCGTTCCTGAAGCATTTTTAAAATTATTGACATAATTAAAAAAAACGGTTCCTTATCCCTAACCGCTAATCTAATTTTTAATTTATATGAAAATTTATGAGCACTTAGTCATCCACCATTCCCCCCAAGCTTCCTTCCTTTTCAGAGAGTTACCACAAAATAAAATTTTGTCTTCCTAAACTACTAGACAGATTTTGTCAATTTCTTTCCTCTAATATATTCCGCCATTTTTCATTTGTAATTGATTATTAAATTATGCATAAAATATTTAATTGAAAAAATATAACTAATATTAGCAACAATTGCTATTTACAAAGGAAAAAAGATTGTATAGTTAGATAATAGACATTTTTTTAATTATATTATATAGTTAAAGGGGTAAAAAGGTAATTAAGATGTCAAGTGAAATTTATAAATTACGCCATGTTTATAATATTCAACAACCTTTAACATATTCTTTGAATATACGTCATATTTCTTGAATATGGGTTTTTTTTAATATTTTAACTTGTGAAATTTTGATTTTAAGGACAACTTTAATAATCTGTATTTTTTTTTTTTTAAAGATTAGGGTGGATTTGCTTTCATATGAAACTTATATAAAATAGAGTGTGATTTTTCAGCCTCTTCGTTTCAATAGTCTTGCAAAATAATAATTTTTTTTGACCCATTAAATATTTTTAATCGTCGAAAACATTGTTACACCGATTTCTAAAAGAGAAATTTTTTAAAAGATCACTTTGTTTTTTATTTGAAAATTTAATTGATTTTCGAAATGTTCTCTTTTTTGTTCGTTTTCTTAGGATACTAGTACAATTCATATATTTATGAAGCATAATTTTTTTAAAAAATAAAATTGAAAAGCATTTTCATTATCAAAGACAATTTAAAACATCATATTAAATATATATAAACATTCTTCTTCATTTATCAATAATCTTAATATTTATAATTTTTTACATGATTCATTGAAAACATTGACATATAATACAAGTTCCATTTATTCCTTTGTTTCCTCAGACAATAATTGCATACAAATAGTTGGAAATAATGGATGTAAATGAATGCTTCATTTATTCTTTTGTTTCTCAGATGAAATCGGAACTTTTATAGGAGATTTCGCTTTTTCTTTACTCTTTTAAATTAGTAAAATATCTTGATTGAATAATTGGTTTATTAGAATTGGGTCCCTTTTTGTAGCTTCTGTAATTAATTTGTGTACATTCAAATATTTGTACAGTTATATTATTTTATTCCAAAGACGGGATACAAATCTACAGTTTTCTTTCAAATGATTGATATAGAAGAAATATTTTTAGATGTTTTACTTAATCTTAATGCAAATAAAAATAGTTGCGGTTACGGATGTATGTATGTTTCTAAACAACTGACAGAATTGAACTACATTTTTCACCCTTATTATTTAAAACAAGAGAAAAAATACTGTCAAATTTTCAAAATTTGAAAGTTTAGAAAACAAATCAATTAATAAGAATTTAACAGAAACCAAGCAATAATCTTAGAACAAATTATTCCAAAAAAATTGAAGCATTGTCGAAATTTAATATGTTACTTTTTCATTTACACTAGTTTCACTTCCCTGGAATTTACTCTTTAATTCATATCAATTTTTCAAATTGTAACAAATAACTGAATATATGCAAAAGATTTTAAGATAAAGGAAATTTATAGGTAGTCCGCTGCTGGGAACGGCGATATTTAAATTATTCTACCTTTTATTTTTTAACATTTTTATTTTTTAAGTGTTTTTGGCAACGCTTTTTAATTTGTTTTAAAAGAGAATTTGTACAATGTAATAGTTGAAGAACAAAAATATATTCAAAGAACTGTTGTCAGAACGCATTAGAAGAATTTTGATTTAACACAAAAAAGAAAAATTTAAAGGCAGACGATTAATAGCTCATATACAAATAAGTATTTTTTTATTCATTTGTAGAAAATTAGGAATCGTGGGTTTCTAAAAATCGTTTGGTTCAATTGATATTCTCATTTTACTTTTTAAAAATATTTCAGACGATAAGAGAATTTTGTACATTACAATATTTTATTTTCAAAATGTTAGCCATGCAAATATTTTATGTTTAGGCTAGAGTTTTATAGTAGCATTATCAGCTAAAATTTTATAAAAGTTTTTCAAATCTGTATTAATTTTTAATCAATTTATATCCTCGTATATGAAGTAAACATGGACAAAATACTTCAATCGAGTAAAAGAAAAATCTTAAAATGTTGCTGCATCAGACATCCACAGATACACATGCGCAAAACCATTGAGTTCAAGAAATTTACCAGCCTACTTCTCATTGGGAATGAAAATATTTTTTTAAACTGGAATTATACCTACATGTCTGTTGTTTGGTGTGTAGATGCATATAGAAACATCCTATTTCAATGGAGCATTATATCTTTGTAATATTTACACTATAAATGATTTGTCAATAAATAAATTTTAAAGCAAACAGAAAACAAAAACAAAATTACCTTGTATGGTCCAAAAACTTTATCCCATACTCTAATGCAAATTGATTCCCTCCCCCTTCCCGTATAAAACTGTGGACCCTGGGTAGGACCACAGATGGCTTCTATGGCAATGGCAAACATTAGTTAAGAAATATAGATCTTTGGTGTGAATCTAGCGTTTTTACTGAACTACTCCTGCAACCTTAGAGATTTTTTTATGGCGACTAGTCACTAGCATTCGGTTAATATACTAGTATCAGAAAATCGAATATGTATTTTGCACTTTTTTTTTTGCCCGATTGAAACCAAATTTGACATAGATTTATATTTGCAGTTAAAAGATTAAATACAGATCTCACTAAGTCATTGCGTTTACATGCTTAGAAAGGTACAAATCGATGGGTGGTCAATGCTTTGAAGAATTCAGTTCAAAACTTGATAAGAATCTATATTTTAGATGATAATACGTAGATATTTTTGTTTTATCCAAAGTTTATTTGTTTCGCTTTTCACGTTTTGTAGTTGGGATTTTAATGATACTCATACAGTCCAATTTTCTCTGAATGCAAATTATTCAAATTTTTATAGAAATCTACAAATGGGGCATAAAGGCCACGTACAAAATTCAATTTATCAAAGCATTTTTAAGTTATCTTGTTAACAGACATAATTGTAAAAATGTGTTTTCCGGACTCGGGGACGTGGAGATAAGATAAATTCTCACATTCGAATTTTTTGAGCAATAATTTCTCTTTACCTGTTTTACATCGAGAAAGTAATAACTGTCTAGTTATGCGTGTTTGAATATGATCATTATAAAAGTCTACGCACTAAAATGAAATGCTTGTTCTCCAATACCAAAAGGAATTAATGATTAGCGATTAGCTTTATACTAATTCCTCATATAATATAAAGCGATAATAATGGTATCAAAAGATGGATGAATACTTTAATAGGAGTACTGTATCTCTGCTTGTGTATCCGTGGTGATGTTAATATAATAGCTTAGAAATGCATCCAGTGAGATTTATAAATTTTGATATGTAGTTATAAGAATAAAATATTATAACTATATTAAATTCTATCTCTCTAAAGAATTGCATTTTCTAAATGCAAACTCAATCTTTCTTGACTGTGCTGTGACATTGCGCATGAAACCATTAAGCTGAGTTTCAATTATTTATACGTAGGTTGAAGGTGTGATAGGAAAGCAGCAATGAAACTGTTTAGTATTAGCATATTTTAGTTTATTAGCGGAAATCAAGAAATAAAGAGGCTAGTAATAAATTTGAGAAAAATAATTGTACGATTATATAAATTAGTTTTATAAATAATATTTTCAAAGTAATGACTCAGAGATTTCAAAAATGGAAAATGAAAAAAATAGCAGACCTATATCAGTGAAATAAAAGCTAATTTTGTACAATTTAAAATATTTTTTATAATACAGTTTCATCTCATTCACACACACACACACACACACACACACATATATATATATATATATATATATATATATATATATATATATATATATATATATATATATATATATATATATATATATATATATATATATATATATATATATATATATATATAAAATTATTTTCTGTCTGTTTTTTATCAACTCATTATTAAAAGGGTTTATTGCGTTACAGCGTCATTTTTATTCGTTTCGCTTCGCCGGGAGGAGCTTTTAGAAACAACCACTTATATCAGAATACGTTTGTTAAATTTAATAATATAAAAAAATCATATAATACAAATTGTTTTAAAATTTTAATAAATGCCTGAAATATTTAATATTTTTAATACATTCTTTGGCTTTTTTTAAAATTGAGTTTTTACAACTTTTAAATTTTTAAGGGTCCTTTAAGTTTGTATATAATCAACTTGCATATTTTTTTAACTTTTTTTTAATATTTTATGTATATAACTTGTAAATTATTAATATGTTTCTGACGTTTTATGTTTATTACTTTTAAATGACTGATACTTTTTTAAAGTTTTAGCTTTTATGTTTATATCTAATTCAATTTTTTCATGTTTTAAGTTTCATGTTTGTAATTAGTAACTTGTAATATTTAATATTTGCCATGTAACTCCAACATTTTATAATATTTTTCAGTTTTATGACTGTAAATTGCTAATAGGGTTTTAAAATTTATTGTTTACTACTTTTATACCGCATATCTTTGATATTTGCTTCGTTTCATACCCTCTGTAACTAGAATTGTTACTGTAATGTTCATTTTCTTTATATAAATAAGTTTATTTCAAGTCTCAGAAACAGAAAGAAATGCTAATGAGTAACATAACAGCACTAAAAATTAATAACACTTAATAACTGTTAAAAGGATATTTGAAAGAGAAGTGAATTATCTGTTTGGTAGTGGGTGGAGCGAGGTATTACAGGACGTACAAAGGGGTGAAGGACCTAGACGAAGAATGCAAAGGTCATTGGCAGGTGGAACGAAAAATCTTTCCGATTTCTTGAAAATCCCTTCCCTTGACGGTCAATCAATAACACGCGTCTTCTGCAAGCGACAACACCCTCATTCGTTATTCTAAGTAATTCTCATTGATGGAAAAGGGAACTAGGCAGGACGTTGATCTTCATCCACATCGAACGCCGTTTCTTCTTAATAATTTTATCCGAGACAATTTATTTTGAGACGCCAGTCAAACATTCGGCAGCTTAGACTTTGACAGTTGCGTCTCCGTTAGGTTGACAGCATCTATCAGTTAATTAAGTTTTCATCATCGTTTACTTAGCGTTGACATTGTGTGAATGTGCTAAAGAGGTTTTTTGGCATAAATCATCATAGGAAAAATCTATTGAAATTTGGATTGAATAACAGCATATCTCTCTGCTAATATTGAAATAAATGTTCAGGCATATTAAATATAGACAATATCTTATATTATTTGCGAATTAATCAAAATTGTATATATTGCAGTAAATGTGATCAGTCCGATAATCATGTACGGTTACCAATGACTCATAATCACCATTTAATTTATTGGTGATTATGAATAATCATTGGCAGTTTTACATAATCACATTTAAACTCAGTGGTGACTATGAATAATCAACGGCAATAATACATAATCAAGACTAAACTCATTGGCGATTATGAATAATCACCGGTAATATATATAATCACGATTAAACTCATTGGTGATTATGAATAATCACCGGTAATATACAAATCACGATTAAACGTATTGGTGATTATGAATAATCACCGGTAATTAGGCATAATTACGATTAAACTTATTGGTGATTATGAATAAACATCGGTAATTATACATAATCACTACTAACCGTATTGGTGATTGTGAATAATCAACGGCAATAACTCATAATCAAGATTAAACTTATTGGTGATTATGAATAATTACCGATAATAAAATTAACCTCCAGTTTATTAAATTTTCCATAACATATATAAAAGGATATATCTGTGATGCGTAGATATCATCAAATACTCGCCAGCTCAAATTAAAATGCAGAAATATGTATAAAGATCAATTATTTCGGTGTTCCTAAATGACATTAAAAACTCGGAAGGATTAAATTATCAATTTCATGAGTATAAATATCCGTTAAGTTATAATTTTGGATTTCAAGAGCTACTTACATCTTTATTCCCCTCTCAAAAAGGGAAAATCAAATAACGATATTCCTGCAACCAGAGGTCTCCGAATCTCTATCTGAATCAATAGTCAATAAATAGTACGCTGATGTCGCAGATAAGAGAAGACATTCGCTTGCATATTTTTGAATTCCAATTAAGATCTTTTTTTTATTCAGATCTGACGGTGATTGACCTGAAATACGTGGATTCCACAACTGAATTGTGACCAGTTTTAGTTGAAGCAGTTTTCTTACAATGATAAATGATTATTTCTAATGAAATCTGATATAAAAGGGCCTGTATGCTTTTGTAGCTCCATTTTTACATCATTTTACATCACCTTTAATGGGTCCCTTTCTTACTTTGAGTATAGACTTTCACTGTTTCTGTACAATAATAAAAAAAATGTATATCATCCCTTCTGTCAACTTTTAAAAGTCAGATAAAAATTTATATGTTAAATCTATAGATGCAAATTCAATCTTTATTTATGAGAGTTGCATTAAGAAGACTTGCATATCTACTACAGAACTCACAGAAACGAAACATTCCAAAACTTGGCCAAATAGCAGCCGTTTGTTAACTAATTAATGGACAGATAAATTCTGATCAATATATTGATTTGTTCATGGTAATTGATGAAATGCAGATATTATTAATAAACCATTCATTCTGTATCCTATATTTGGTTTTTCAAATTACGTTTCTTTATCACACTTTTGAGAGGGGGGATGGCCTATGCAGTCAAACTAATGCAGACTCTATGGAATGGAATAGTGTTACGCAGCTTCAGTTCAATAAATATCACTTGGATATCAATGAAGACTTCAGAATTCTTCATACATGTGTTAAACTTCTTGTAATAATATGTTGCTACCTCTTTCTCAAATGTTTAACTACATCCTTTAATTTCTACCTATAGTAAATATGAATGTATGCATTTATCAGCTCTGTACAGAACAAACTATTTGACTTCAAGCTACCAAGTTTATCATATATTTGAAGGATGGGAATTGGCACCTCAGAATGATTTTTCGATGCTTGAATTACAATTTTATTTCATTTAAGCAACATTTTGACTTTTCCCCCCATAACTTTCAAAACTATGATTGTACAAAACTGTTTTTAACACCATTTTAAAATAATTAAATTGATATAATTAAATAGCTATTTAATTATATCAATTTATTGTCAGATAATTGTTTTCTTAATTTTAGCTGCTTCTTAAAAACATCTCTTGCTTACCTTTGAACAATAGATTTGCTTCTTGAATTGATATTAATACCGTTTTCTTTATTTCATGAAATTGAATCTCATGATTTTACTCGATTTCTAAAAGTTATATCTATGTAGTTCACATGAGACATGTAGAGAAGTTTACGTAACATGAAAATAAGATTATAGATCAGCCAGTTATGTTTTTAACAGCACTATGATATGTGACTGGACTCTGTTACAATGACCATGTATAAAATGAATAGAGCAGGTATAAAATTAGTAAAATAGCGCATCTTTAATATGAATGACAATTTGTTATTTAAAAACCTTTTTGGTAACGGAATCATGAATCGAATGTATGTATAAGAAATTTAGATGAAAGTGAACATAACCAATTTTCCAAACCAGTTGGTCGCCAAAGGCGGCTAATTTTTAATAATTTAAAACAGCTTTTTCCAACAGGAGTATGAGATTTATTAAAACAGCATGGTTTCCCACAGGATGAAAGTCAAATCAATCTAAATATAATAAATATTTATTATTTCTAATTATTGATTCATTCTTCTTTTTAAAATATATATAAAACCTCTTTATATTGTAACTTTCTACTCTGCTATAATTCTGGTATGGGCAATTAATAAAAAAATGCCACCAAAAATGGACATAATTTAATTATAAATTATTTAATTAAATTTTATTATTAAAATGATCAAAATTTCTCTTTTTTTATACAAATCATTATCAGGGTTTGAATTCTGCAATTCTTTGAATATGGACACTATAATTCCAACAGCTCATCACTTTAATCTTTCCTCAGTGTTTTTTAATCTCTAATTTCCTTAATGCTTGATATTTTTTAATAATTCATATTAGTATAACAATTAAAATAAGCTAAAAACTTTTCATTTTTTTGTATATATTTTTATATCAACATTGTTATATTTGTTTTAAAAGAGTTAAATGAAATTGTTTAAAAATTAAAATGTATCTTTGTTCCACAATTTTAATATTAATTGTTATTTGAATGATAAAAATATACTTTGAAGGAAAGAATGAGTAACACTCATGTTGCTAAAGCGAATCAGAACTAACGGGAGGGATTACCCTAAAGTTTTCTCGCATACCCTTTCATAAAGGTGTTATCCTAGAGAAATTTTTGTATGGTACTTGCGTACAATAGTTAAAAAATATTAATCTTTGACTAGAATTTAGCCTTTTTACTGAATCTATCTTATAATCCTTGGAGAGTTTTATTGGTGATTAATCACTCGCATATGGTTGAAAGTACCCAGAAATCGAATTTCGGTTTTAGACGCATTCTTCCCAACGGACTGAAACAAAAATTTTAAACAAAACTACATTTGTAGTAAAAAAAACATCCATACCACATTTGATATATCTAAGTCATTGCACTTTTCAGTTATAGTGTTTAAATATTTCTGAAAATACAGGTCGGCGGACGATTAGACTTTTTGGAACCTCTTTTTGGATTTGGCTCAGAATTTCAAATATGTTTGCATTTAAATCTAATCACGGAATTTTATATATCTATCTTCATTTTGTAGTTATTGTGTTAACTTATATTCGAACTGCCTGACAGATAGACTTCCTCTAAGCGGAGTTCACTTAAAATTTGATAAAAATCTACAAGTTTGGTATTAAGACTGCATAACAAACTTCATACGTGTACTCCAATACGTATACCAAATTTTGAGTTATCTATGTCACTGACTGACTGATAGACATTTTTTAAAAGTTTATTTTTCGAACTCATGTAGATCTAACATATGCAGATGCATCAAAATCTCGAATTCGATTATTTTGATGATTACAGTACTTTGTATACTAGAAAGTAAAAACAATACCTTTGATTTTTTTAAATTCATTTAATGTCTGTTCAAAATTTTCTTTCTCGAACTAAAATAAACTTTCAGAAATATGTTAAAAATAAATGCCAGTTGCGTGTTATTCATTCATACCGCTAAAAGGCAAAGAAATCTGCGCATTTCAATTTACCTGCAAAACAGAGACAAAAGTTTGTTTTGGTATTGTTTTGAGAATTATTGGTTTTCTTAATGATGCTTTGTTTGGATCGATGAAACAAATGAAGGTTGCCATGGCAATTTGTTTGAGAAAATAGCAGGCTATCATAAACAAATATATCTAGCGGCACTTATTTTTCCTACAGAATAGGTCAGGAATGCCCTCCAACTTCGATTCGACGGGTTAACGGTAGCAGAAAATTGCCACCAAAGTGATTGATTTTAGCAGTTTTAATATTTGAAGAAATAGGACGTGCTTAAGGACATACTCTTCAGTTTGGGCCGGCTAGTTGACCTTTCTGGGGGAAATGTTAGAGATCCTTTTTACCACCACTTTTAAAATAGTTTATCTTTACTGACCAGGTCTGAAAAACGATGTTGAAGTTTTTTTTAACACAATTTCTATTTAATGAGTGGATTTAATTCTTATATTTAGTTGCGCATATTTGTATAAATATTTTATTTGTAATAGAAATCTAGCAATTTAAGAAATTTCTTAGATAATGGCACAAACCATGTACTTATACAGGACATTTTACTTAAAGATTGTTCAGGACCCTATTCTAGGTGGATGTTTGATACTTACTATATTATTGTTTATATAAAAGAGTATTTAATCTTAAATTAACTTTTAATTAACATGGTTTATGCAACTGAGAAACTGATCATATTTGGATTAATACAAAATTGCAATGCTTTAAAATAGGTACAGCAATAAACCTAACCAAAATTAAATCTTGCTCATTGTAATCATAAAAGTTATTACTCCCTATTCCGGTAAAGCTTGAATGCCCGGCTTCTCGCACTGTTAATATGGGCTATATAAATAGATATCTTTAGAACTCCCCTTACTTGGAATCAATAATTGGTATGACCTATCATTGAACTATTGACTAATCTGATACTACTTATTATATAGTTACAAGATATACTCGTCTAGACGGGCCGTTATCTTGTTGTTTATATATATATATATTGATCATCGTCAAAAACAGAAAGTGGGATTTCACTTCCGATTTTAATGCAGACCGAAAGGGCGGCGATGACATAACTCCGCCCAGTGTTACAGACAGAAATGGAGGATTATAAATTCTGGTTACTTAATATACATCTGTGTAAACCCTGATGACTTATACAGCGACTTTTCATTTTCATATTTGAGGAGAAAGGTAGCTTATTAAAAGGCCAGACGCCATGTACCATGATATCGAGGACATTGCAGAATGAGCACGATTGGTGCGCGTGACATATAGTGATTTCCATACTTTATAGTACTCACTTATCCGTGTTCTTATCATAGTGCACTTAAGTATTACATACTAACAAATATTAAACATGACGATCTTCTTTATTTCGACCTATTCAGTAATCTGGCACCGATCGCGGTACTCATGTTCAGATTGCACACGTGTATGCATGTGCGTACGTGGGTGGGTTTGAACGTTTGGTTGCGCATCCGGCTGTATACTTTTTTAGTTTACTCAATTTTCATCTTGCGTGACTGTTCATTTTTCATTCCATGACAATTTATAATTATTTCTTACATTTTTTTATAATCTATAAATATTTTGGGAAGAAATGATTCAAATGACGGATGCAAAGTGATATTAGAAACGTAATTAAGCTTAGACTCTCCTCTACTAAGAGAACAAATTATTACAATTTATTTTACATGTAATTTTATTGTATGAATCTTTATTTGGCATTCTCGCCATAAAAGTTTCGGTGATCCATAACATCTCTAATCATGCAGGTCCCATCCTTCAAAAATATATAGCGCTTATTGTAAAAGAAAATAATTAAATCTATATTAGAAATTTAACTCACATACGTGTAATTTAAGAAATTTTTAAAACTAGATTGCTCTATTTAGGCAATTATGCATTTTAAGACTGGTCAAGGATCATATATCTTCATGAAAATGTCTTGTTGTAAAATTTTAAGTTAACTTTTCTTTTGAGCGAAATGCTTTTGCCTCATTTAATTTAATAAAATTTCATGGAAACAATACAACTTATCAAAAATATTAATATATAAATATATCCATTTTGTAATTTTTTTGGAATATAAATTAATGATAAGGTATTTAATAAATAAATTCAATAATTTACGATGCATCCGTGTCAGCACTGAAGGTTTCACAAAATTGCATCATTCCGATTTTAGTCTCTGTGTAACATTTATTCTCCAAAATTTCATGGTCCAGCTTTTTTTAGAACGTTTAAAATACATAAACTACTCGTGAATTGTTAATATTTGTCAAAACAATTTATGCATTAAATTAATTTTTTTAATTAAATACATTGGAAGCACATTTTGTGATATTCTAAAATAGTAATTTATTCAGAAATGGCATTGTACGAACTAGAAAATATATCATTAATGTATCAGAAATGCTTAAATATTTTAAATTTTGAAATATCAAGAAAACAATGAATACTAATTGTAATTTTCATTTTCTTTTGTGTTAGAGGAATTCCAATAATATGTTTCAAATAAATTATTATTTCATATAACATATCTTTATATGAAACATTATGTTATCATCTATATTAATGATGGAAATGAATATTATTATTAACTAATATTAATATTAAATAAATCAAAAAATAATTATTAAATATTAATTATGCTATGTTATAATATTCCATATAACATAACAATATTTCAAAATAAAGTATTATTATAATATTAATTCTTTAACAATTGACCATCAAAACAATTAATACTCATCACGATTTTCAGATTCTTTGGTGTTAGAAGCATTTAAATAATATATTTCATATAACTACAGGTTAGAAATTTTAAATTCCTTATACACAAAATATAAAAGAAGTATAAATTTGTATAAAAATATAGAAGAATAAATATAAAAGCATATAAAGTATAAATATATTGAAGTATATAATTAAATTGTCTAAAAATGCAATAAATATTAATAAGTATTCACTTTTTATGCTTCCCTTTGAAATGAAATGAAAGAAAATTTTTGAAATAACGTCGATGCATTCATCAGCTCATTCATGTGCTGACGATAACGCTCAAACACAAGAAATTAAAGTTAATG